>NW_005362626.1:4733803-4734210 GCF_000412655.1 Myotis brandtii | reverse complement strand
AAGGAGGCAAGACCATACAATGGAGTCAAGACAGTCTCTTCAATAAATGGTGCTGGGAAAATTGGACAGATACATGCAAAAAAATGAAACTAGACCACCAACTTACACCATACACAAAAATAAACTCAAAATGGTTAAAAGACTTAGACATAAGACAGGAAACCATAAAAATACTAGAGGAATCCACAGGCAGCAAAATAGCAGACATATGTCATAGCAATATCTTTATACAGCTCCAAGGGCAATGGAAACTAAGATGAAAATAAACAAATGGGACTACATCAAGATAAAAAGCTTCTGCACAGCAAAAGAAATCATCAACAAAACTACAAGAAAGCCCACTGCATGGGAGAACATATTTGCCAATGTTATCTCCGATAAGGATTTAATCTCCAACTATAGGGAAC
>NW_005362626.1:4732205-4733416 GCF_000412655.1 Myotis brandtii | reverse complement strand
CCCACTTCTAGGAATATATCCCAAGAAATCAGAAACACCAATCAGAAAGGACATATGCACCCCTATGTTTATAGCAGCACAATTTACAATAGCTAAGATTTGGAAACAGCCTAAGTGCCCATCAGCAGTTGATTGGATTAAAAAACAGTTATACATCTACACAATGGAAAACTATCTATATATATAAAATGCCAGTAACCAGAACACCATAACGACCAGAATGACCAGTCGCTATGATCCCCACTGCAGCCAGCAAACCAGCCTGACCAGGGGGTGGGGCCGGCAGCCAATCTCCCTCTGCCCCTTTCCCCATATAGCCCCGCCCCTGAATGGATTCTCCCACCCCCATCAAAGGTGGGGGAGGCTGGCCAATCTCCTGTAGCCCATTCCCCCAGCCACCCCACCCCTGATCGCTCCCCACCTCAATAGGGGGTGGGCCCAGCCAGCCAACCTCCTGCAGTCCCTGCCCCTGCCCAGCCCCACCCCAGATCGGCACCCCACCCTGATCAGGGGCAGGGCTGGCCAGCCAATAACCTGCAGCCCCTCCCTGCAGCCGGCCCCACCCCTGATGGGCCCCGACCACCGTGAATTGGCCCTCGGCCCCTCCCCCCAGCCAGCTTCACCCCTGATTGGTCCCCCACTCCAATCAGGGGCAGGGCTGGCAGACCAACTACCCATGGCCCTTCCCCCAGGCCACTGGTCCCCGATCTGCCCCCCCACCCCATTCGTGGGTGGGACTGGCTGGCCCACTGCCCACATCCCCTCCTACAGGGGCGGGGCCCACCAGCCAATAGCCCGGGGCCCCTCCCCCCAGCTTGCCCAGCCCTGATTGGGCCCTGATCAGGGCAGGCTGGTCAACCAACCTCCCAGCATCTCCTCCTTCCAACAAGCCAGCCCAAATCTGCCCCGATTGGGGCCGGGCTGGCTGGACACCACCTGTGCACGAATTAGTACACTGGGCCTCTAGTCTATAATAATAAAAGTATAATATGCTAATTAGACCAATCAGCCGAATGAACATTCTGGATAAAGCTGAGACTGTGAGGGCCCAGGCAAGCCACTGTGGCTGTATGGTCCGGGCCTAAACCGGCAGTTGGACATCCCTCTCACAATCCAGGACTGCTGGCTCCCAACCGCTCGCCTGCCTAGTTGCCCCTAACCCCTTCTGCCTGCCTGCCTGCCTGATTGCCCCTAACCACTTCTGCCTGCCA
>NW_005362626.1:4716144-4731661 GCF_000412655.1 Myotis brandtii | reverse complement strand
TATATATATTACTTGGGCCCAGCTGTCATGGTTCAGTGGTTGAGCATTGACCTATGAACCAGGAGGTCATGGTTTGATTCCTGATCAGGGCACATGTCCTGGTTGTGGGCTGGGTCCCCAAAGTGGGGTGTGCTGGCAGTAGCTGATCAATGATTCTCTCACATCACTGATGTTTCTCTCTCTCTGTCTCTTCCTCATTGAAATCAATAAAAATATATTAACAAATGCTGGTTACTTGGGATGTGGTCAGAATGACTGACTACAAACCTCATGACGGAACTTGATGGGTGATAGAAATGTTGTTCATGTTGACTGGGATGGTAATTACTTCAGTGTGTATATTTGTCAAAAATATTTGAATTGTACACTTAAGTGTGTACATTTTATTTAAGTAAATTATACCTCAATCAGTTGATTTAGATAAACATTGACAAAACCAAGTGTTGGCAAAGAGGTGGAGCAATTAGATACCTCATACATGCAGCTGGGAGCTTAAATTGGTACACACATTGGAAAATGATTTGGCATGCACTGATGTTAGATATATTCATACTCTATGATCCAGAAATTCTCATCCTTGGCATATATGCAAAAGAAATAAGTATACATTTGTACAAAAGACAGTTTTATACCATTACCTTAAAGGACAATCTCTTCCTGGAAATAATCATAAAAATGAGTAAATAATTTAAGGTAAATTACTGCAATGAAGTACTATACAAGAATTAAAATGAACAACTATTACTACAAAAATCACACACATGTAAGTCTCTCTAACATAATGCTGAGAATAAACAGCAAACTTGTATTCTAAAATAAAATTAAAATAAAACTATGCCACTGGAATGCAGGATAGTGGTCATCTTTGGGGAAGATGGAGGTTAGTCAGTGGGGATCTCCCAGGGGCTGAAGATGTCTATCTCTTGATCGATTACACAGATGAGGTCATTTTGGGAAAATCTGTCCAGTTTTATATTTATGAGTTGTGTTTTTCTACATGAATGTTGTATAGACTAAGAAAGACTTACATAACAAGTCACTGAAATGCATTTCTAATTTGTTACTCTTTTCTATTTTAAGCTTAAATTGTTCAAATTGTTTCACATTGGTTGAATAAGCCTGTAAAATTGCTTCAGTCTATTATCCATACATCCATTAGTACACATTTAATGTTTATTTTTCCCCCCTCTATCACAAAATGCAACCAGGTAAAAAACTATGACCAAACATAGCCCTGCAGATAATAGGTCACTGAAATGGTTTTAGAATAATAATGCTAAACATCTCTCTCTTTAATTACCTGCTGCTACCTGCTTTTACTAACTGATGAAGAAAATGGGGTGCATTCAGAGATAAAGAAAATAACTAAAAAGTTAGAGAATGCATTATTAAAATAATTTCTGCTTATATAATCTGATCTCTGAAAATCTAAGTAAATCTAATAACAGTAAGTTTAATTTGTTTTTCATGGATAAAAGGCAGAAGTTATAATATTTGATTTATATATCCATTTTAAATTATACTGCTGGTCTCCTTTAACACTTCACATTTTGTGTATGAGTATATAGTGATGTCAGGTGTACACTTTTAAGGTATTTTTTCTGAATGTTTTATCCATGTGTTTATACAAAGAGTTTTGAAATAAAAATTTCAGTATACACCTTTATAGTTTTAGAACTTGGAGACACTTTAAAATAAATGATTAAAGATACCATTTCATCAAAATAATGTAAATTCAGTTATAACTTTACTTTTAATCTCAATCTTTGGATATAACATAGAAGCGAATTGAATCATAACAAATTATGATAAATACTCCCATATAAATTTTAGCTATATTTAAAGAAAATGCATGTATATTCTAAAAGAGTTGCTTCTGTAGGAATAATAAAATTTTCAAGTTTTCTGATGAAAGTTGTGCTTTAAAATGCAAGAAACTGGATAATTTGCTTTGTGTATTATGTTCTGATTTGAATTTTGACCAGAGTCTTAAGCATACATTTGTAAACAGACCAAGGCAGTAGTGGTTTTAAAGTTCATGTTTGATTACATAAGGTTGTAATTAACTGAGTGCTGTTTGCGGGTCAATATGTGAAATTCAATTATAGAAATAACACCATGTTGGGTTTTTTAAAGGCTTCACAGTCCCTTTTAATGTTTTATTTTTGTCTCTTCACTCTTTGGTGTACCTTGCCCCCTTTTCCTTCTGTTCTCAGTTTCTATAATTAGCAAAGCTTATTTTTTCACACCCCTTCTGACAGCTGAATGTTTTCTATGGATAAGATGGTATATGGGATTCTCAATAAAACATCTAAAAGGGTTTATTATTAAGTAAAATTTAATGTTTTTATACCATTATATCAGTCTTTGAATGGAATAAGTTATTTATTGGTTTTGCATTAGACATGTTGAAGACCATATTAAAATCAGCTGAAGTTTTTTTTATTATTAAATGTATTGAGCTGACATCTATATATATAAAAGCTTAACCAACCATCCAACCATTCGACCGTCCAAACGGTAGCTACGATGCGCAATGACAACCTGGGGATAAACACTCCAACTGGTAGCTATGATGTGCACTGACCACCAGGGGGTAGACGCTCAACACAGGAGCTGCCGAGCTGAGGTGACTTGGCAGCTGCGGTTCTCAGGTGACACACCCAAAACCAGACAGGAGGGAGCCTGATTCTGGGGTGTGTCACCCGGGAACTGCCCTTTTGCAATCCAGGACCCCTTGGGGGATGTCGGAGAGCCGGTTTCGGCCTGATTCCCGCAGGCCAGGCCAAGGGCCCCCCACCCCTGGTGCACAAATCCGTGCACCAGGCCTCTATTTGTTTAATAAGAGCGTATAGGTTTCAAGTGTACATTTCTATGATACATGATCTGCATATTGTATTGTGTGTCCATCACACAAGTCAAATCATCTTCTGTCACCACATACAGGTATTTGGTCTGCTTTACCTTTACTATCTCCCAAAACCCCTTTCTTCTGGTAACCACCATACTGTTGTATGTGTTCATCAGTTTCAGTTTTACATCTCACATATGAGTGAAGTCATATGGTTCTTTGCTTTTTCTGACTGGCATTTCACTTAGCATGAAATTTTTAAGGTCCATCCATCTTGTCATAAATGACAGTATCTCATCTTTTCTTATGGCTGAGTAGTATTCCATTGTATGTATGTACCACATATTTATCCAATCATCTATTGAAGGACACTTGGGTTGTTTCCATGTCTTGGCCAACATGAATAATGTTGCAAAGAACATAGGGGTGCATATATCTTTGTGAATAAATGTTTTCAATTTTTTTAGGTAGACCCAGCAATTGTAACTCTATTCTTAATTTTGGGGGGGAACTTCCATACTGTTTTTAATAGTAGTTGTACCAGTTTACATTCCACCAGCAGTGAATGGGGATTCATTTTATTCCACAACCTCCCTAACACTTGTTAGTACTTGGTCTTTTTGAAAATAGCCATTCTAACAGGTGTGAGATGGTATCTAATTGTAATTTTGATTTGCATTTCCCAAAAACCTAGTGAAGTTAAACATCTTGACAGACATACAGTTGGCCATTTGTATGTCTTCTTGGGAGAAGTGTCTGTTTAGGACCTCTGCCTATTTTTTAATTGGAGTATTTATTTGGTGTTGGGTTGTATGAGTTCCTTATATATTTTGGATCTTAACCCCCTGCTGGAGCTGTTGTTAGCAAATATCTTCTCCAGTTAGGTTGTTTGCTTTTCGTTTTGTTGACGGTTTCTTTTGCAGTGCAGAAGCTTTTTAGTTTGCTATAGTCTCATTCACTTATATTTTTCTTCACTTCATTTGCCTTAGTACCTATGTTTTCTTTTATGTAATTTATTATTTCTGAGCTTATATTTAGGCCTTTGATCCATTTTGAATTAATTTTTTACATGGAGAAAAACTGTAGTCTAGTTTCATTCTTTTGTCTGTGACTTTGCAATCTTCCCAACAACATTTATTAAAGAGGGTTTCTTTTCTCCATTGTATGTTTTTTAATCCTTTGTCAAAAATTTTTGTCATATATATGTAGCTTTATTTCTGGGCTCTCAATTCTGTTCCATTGATCTGTGTGTCTGTTTTTCTGCCAATATCATGCTGTTTTGATTATTGTAGCTCTGTAGTATAATTTGAAGTCCAGTAGTGTGATATATTTGGCTTCATTCTTTCTTCTCAGGATTACTTTGGCTAGTCGAAGTATTTTGTTGTTCCATACAAATCTGATGAGTTTTTGTGTGTGCATGTGTATGGTTTTTTTAAAATGTCATTGGGATTTTGATGGGGATTGCATTAAATCTGTATATTGCTTTGGGTAATATGGATACTTTACCTATGTTGACTCTTCCAATTCCTGAACAAGAGATGTATTGGCTAAGATACCTACTTTTAATTAACATGTAGTATTCCTCATGAAAGTGATGTTCTTAGAGTTCAAATGCATACATGTCAATTTCCTAAAGGGTAGATAATTGATCACTGTGCATTTGCAATCAAAATAATGGGGGTATGTAAACCTTCATTTTCTTAAATCAAGAAAACATTGAAACTCATGTAGGGCCTGTGTATAAACGCATTTAAGAAATGCTGAAAGTTGTTTGTCCTTTTAATACTTACAGAAATCTGAATTTTATTAGAAGAATCAAGCTGGCCAAAAACAAATATGGCTAGCTGCTAAAAAATTTAATGTCATGTTCAGGATACTCCTGTGGTCTTGGAATATGAAATAGATAAGATAAAACAAGTTCTCCACAATTATTGATCACACTGTCTAATAAGAAAAGGGAAATAATATAGCATTGTTTAACAGAATTTGACTTCCACATAAGGGTTGCATTAAATTGGGTTGCCTGTAAATCAAAGGAGTGAGAGCATGAAATTATTGGGTGACTCTCACACTTAAAATCAGCAATAATTTTATATTAATTGTATAACTAATTTGGCAAGCCTGTCTGAGCAACAGATTTGGCTCATATAATATCATAGCTATAATATACTTTTGGGAAGTTTTATATTTTATAATCACAGTTGAGGGCACTAATGGGTCAGTGATGAGGAGCCTCAGTTACTGGCAAATTCATTGTTCCATGACCAGAGATCACATTAAAATTTATATGCACAAAATAAGAAGAGTTTCATTCATCATTGTAGTTATAAATTATAGTCACCAAACAACACTTCCCCACAGAAATGCCTCTGTGAGAATTTTCCTGCTTTGCATTCTGGAGGCCTGACTATATGGCTCTGTCTCAATACAGTTGCATCACTAGAATAAGAAATCAAATGCTCTGAACATCACAGTTTCTCAGATAATTGAACTTTTGTTTCTCTCAGAAGCTGAAATGTGATGCATGATATTCAAAGATATAGGTTAAGAATAGAACCCAGCCCTCTCCAGTTTGGCTAAGTGGTGTTAGAGCATCACGCCCGCAGACCCAAGGATCATGGGTTCTATTCCTGGTCAAGGGCACATACCTCAGTTGCAAGTTCCATCCTTGGCCCTGGTGAGGGCATGTGCAGGAGGCAATCAATTGATGTGTCTCTCTCACATCAATGTTTCTCTCTCTCTCACACCTCCCTCCTCCATCCCTCCCTTCTACTCTCTTTAAAAATCAATGGGGAAAAATACCCTCTGGTGAGAAATAAAAAAAAAGAATAAATCTATAAAAGACACAAACATTGTGTAGAAAACTGGTAGCAAATGCTCAGACTTTGAGATAAAAGAAGCCAGAGCTTAAGCTCTGTGAAATCAAGGGAAGTCCTTCACTGAAAGACATGGCCTCTGCTATTTTACTGCTGGTCTATGTGAGTTGATTTAACTTTAAAAATGTTTTGAGGGGTCTGGACAAGAGAGACACTGAAATTGATGTGCTATGTTTCTGCAGGACTGTCCTGAAGACTTCAGATATTTGTTTAACTGCTATAATTGACTTCTGGGTTGAGACACATTTGAAATATCTTAAGTACCTGTCATTTACACAGAAACAAATGAAATAGTAGGGCAGTCAGAACTTTGATAGAGAGAACCTGGAAAGAGAAAATCTTGAAAAGCCCTCCAGGAATCTGAGATCTGTGGATCAAGGAGACTGTGCACATGTGGGAGGCTGTACTCACACTCACACATTCCCCAACCTCTACACAAATCCATCAACATAGCGCAACACAAAGGGTCAGAGAAAACCTCTGACCAAACATTGAAAATAAGGTACAATGATCCAGCCAGGTTGAATTCCTAGGAATACAGGTTTAAAATCACACTCATCCGAGGCAGTCTAAAATACTGTGTGCAAGACCAAGGTTGCACCTTTTCAGGACTAACTGGAGAACAACATCCAAGCTACTAGTCTCTGGATGAATGTAAGTGTTATGAGTTGAGTTTTGTTCTTAATTTATATTGAAATCCTAAACCCTGGCACTTTAGAAGGTGACCATGTTTGGTGTTAGGGACTTTCCAGAGTTAATCAAGTTAAAGTGAGTCTTTAGGACGGAACTTAATCCAATTTGACTGGTGACATTATGAGAAAGGGCAGTTGGGCATATAAATAAGTAAATGGAAAATGAGACAATAAAAAGACAGCCATCTACAAGCCAAGGAGAAAGAACTGTAAAAGAATCTTCCCTTATAGTCCTCAGAAGGAGCTTACCCTGCCAATACTTTGAGTTTGGGCTTCCAGCTTCCATAAATTGTAAATGAATTTCTGCTGTTCAGACCACCCAGCCTCTGTCACTTCATTATGGTATTCCTAGCAAACCAATACAATAGTGTGAAAGTCTGCACAGAGTTTGAACTTTGATGGTGGCCTCCCAGGCATGCACACATTCAATTATAAAGGACAGAAATCTTAATTGAACGAGAGGGCTTAAGGCACATTTTTAAATGGCATATATTGATCTAGGAGTGACCCTTAGCCAGGCCAATGATAAGACAAACTAGAGAATGGGGAAAAATATTTGCAAAAGAGACATGTGATAAGGACTATTATTTTAAATGTACAAAGAAATCTTAAAACTAAACAATGAGAAAACAGACAACCTGATTAAAAAATAATTCAAAGACTTTAAAAAACATCTCACACCAAAAAAAACTACACAGATGGCAAATAAGAAACGATGTAACTCATCATATTCCATCAAGAAAATATAAAATAAATAACAATGGGATGTCATAACACACCTACTAGAATGGTCAAAATCCAGAACAATTGACAACACCAGATGGCTGGTGAGTATATGGAACAACAGGAACTTTCACTCATTGCTAGTAGGAATGCAAAATGTACAGCCACTGTGGAAGACAGTTTGGCAGTTCCTTACAATACTAAACACACTATTCTCATATGATCCACCAATCTCAAGCCTTAGTCTTTACAAAAAGGGGCTGAAAACTTTTGTTACACAAAAACCTGCACACAAATGTTTATAGTGGCTTTATTTATAATTATGAAGACTTGCAAGCAACCAAGATGTCCTTCAGTAGATGGATGATAAATACTAGTACACTGTGGAACATCCAGACAGTGAAATATTATTCAGTGCTTAAGAAATAGAAAGCTGTCAAGCCATGAAAGACAGAGAGTAAACTTACCGGTAAGTGATTATTTCTAAGTAAAACAAGCCACTCTGACAAGACTATATACTGTAAAATTCCAAAAGTTTGACATTCTGAAAAAAGCAAAACTATGCAGATAGTGAAAGTCTTGGTGGGTGTCAGTGATTGCAAGAGAAAGAGATAAAAGGGCATAACAAGATTTTTAGGGCAGTGCAACTATCCTCTATGCGGCATCATAATGTAAACCATGGACTTTTGGTAATTATCATGTGTTGACGTAGGTTTATTAATTGTAAACAAATATACTACTTTGGAAGGGATAATGCAGGTGTTGATAATGAGGGACGCTGTGCATATGTGGGGACAAGGGTCATATGAGAAATCTCTGAACCTTCCATTCAATTTAGCTGCAAATATAAAGCTGTCTTAAAATAAATATAACCTTAATAAAGGAGATTAGTGATTGCTTAGGTCTGTGCTGGTTGGAGGGGAATGGATAATGAGTGTTGTTAATGGGTGTGAAGTTTCCTTTTGGACTAATGAATCTTTTCTAAAATTAGATTATGGAGGTGGTTGCAAACTCTGTGAATATACTTTGAAACACTGAATTCTACACTTAAAATGGGTGCATAGAATTATATTTCAATGAGGGTGTTAAAGTGCAATGCATCTAATCAAAGTTAAGAAATGAAACAAGTCTAGTTAATATAATTTTATTTAGAAATACAATACAGACAGCCATAAACTTATGATTGTTTGACTTATGATTTTTTTAAAAAATTTGTGATGGTGCAAAAGCCAAATGCATTCTGTATAGTTGATACTTCAAATTTTAAGTTTTGATCTTTTCCCTTGTTAGAGTATGTGGTAGATACTCTCTCATGATGTTGGGTCACAATAATGAGCCGCAGCTCCAGTCAGCCACAGGATCACAAGGGTTAAACAATTAATATTCCATAATGTACTGTATTACCATCATTTTTATGGATATTATGTTCTGAGCACATTTAAGGTAGGCCGGGCTAAGCTCTGATGTTCAGTGGGTTAGGGGTGTTAAATGCATTTTTGACTTACGATGTAATGGGTTTGTTGGGATATAACTCCATCATAAGTCAAGGAGCATCTATGCTTTGAAAAGCCCGATACTATTGTTTTTGTTATTGCTTTTCTTTTCTTTTCCAGGAAGTCAGAAGAGATAAACTAGAACAGAACCAACTCTTCAAACAGACTGTCAAAGATTTTCCAAATATGTTGGAAGACAGCTCATTTATTTATGAAAAACTATAGATGCCAAGCAGAGTACACAGAAAGAAAACATAACCCAGGAATATCACAGTAACACTGCTGAACAGTGAAGCAAAATCAAAATTTGTGAAATTTTTCCCCCCAGAAAACCATATAACTGTCAGAGTACAAAAATAAGTCTAACAATTGAATGTTTATTTGTGGTTACAATTAGAGTGAATTTTACTTTCTTTTCTTAGAGTTGAACTGTGAATACATTTGAATTTCCATGTATTGTTAAATATTAAGGTAAATTGTATTTTATACTACTAAATTAGCTTTTTAGTATTTCTGAGATTTATCTGAGGCATCACCTAGAAAGATATCTCCTCCTTTTAAAACAAATAATCACCTGTAAAGCTAATCTTATCTCTTATATAATGTATCCTTATACATTCAGCTCCTCCCCTGTGAACAGAAGATAGGGTTTTTTAATAAAATTTTATGGAATTAGTCTTGTAGCTACCTTAGGAATAGAACAGCTGTGCATGATCAACGTTATTGTAATAAATACTATGAAAACTGTATAACCAATTGTCAACTGCTATTATCTGCTACTAAAATAATTTATCACTTTTTAATTTCTTAATTCATAATGAATAATTACCAACCTAATTAATCCCTCTTAAGATGATTGAATTCATTAGCTTGTTTATTTGGTTCATTGCTCGGCTCCAATATGCTTGTAAAAGCTGTATTTTAAGTTTGTAAATCAAATGCTTTCATTTGGAACAATGGACTTATGACATCATATGATATTCGTGCAAACATTTTATGTATATTCTTATGAATTTTAATTAACCTTACTGAACTTTAGGAATAAAAATTAGCAATGTTTCTGCTCTAATATCTAATAAGTGTGCAATACAGACATTTTTGTACAGAATGCCAGGAGTTATGTTTTACACATTTCTTACCTATATTCTTTCCTTCCCATGATTCACAGAAACTAGATTTACTAGCTTATGTGAAAGGTGGTAGTCGAAAGAAGCACAGTTGCATTGTTACCTCTTTGGAGACATTATGTTGTTACTTGACTATTATTGCTCATATTAAACTTCAAATAACTGCAATAAAAGTATTAGGCTAATACATTTTCTTTTCCTTTCTATCTTTCTTTCTTTTTAAAGTTACCTTTATATTTTATTATTTATTTTTAATCCTCACCCAAGGATATTTTTCCATTGATTTTTAGAGAGAGTGGAAGAGAGAGGGAAAGACATAGAGAAATATCTATATGGTTGCCTCCTGCATGTGCTCTGACCAGGGCCCAGGCCGGGGAGGAGCCTGCAACCGAGATACGTGCCCTTGACTGGAATAAAACCCGGGACTCTTTGGTCCACAGGCTGATGCTCTATCCACTGAGCAAAACTGGCTAGGGCCATTTTCTTTTAATCTTCCCCTGAGGATATTGTTTCCATTGGTTTCTAGAGAGGGTGGAAGGGAGGAAGGAGGAGGAGGAGGAGAGAGAGAAACATTGATGTGAGAGGGATATACAATCATTGGTTGCTTCCTATACCCACCCCTACTGGATCTGGAGAACCTGCAAGCCAGGTACATACCCTTGACTGGGAATCAAACCCGTGAACCTTTGGTCCTTGGGCTGATGCTCTAACCACTGAGAAAAACTGGCCAAGGCTAGGCTAGTACATTTTAAATATTTAAGCCTTTTTTCATATATTTTCATAAAAATATTAATTTAACAAGTTTTACACAGTTGCTGTCCCCTTTCCTCACAAATTATATATGTTTTGGGCCACTCATTTCTTTTTCTTGTACATTCCACAAAGTCATATCTACAGAGGTCAGAGCAGTTTTAGAGGTGTGTGTGTGATTACAAAAAGAGAGAGAGAGAGAGAGAGAGAGACAAAAGCAACAATTAACAATTGGTACAAGTTTGTATAGAAATGAAGTACAGAAAATATTTTCAAGCATATTTTATGTGAGGGTGGCAAAATTGCTGTAGAGTGTAAAGAAAATATGCAAAATAAGGGAAGGATGATAAATAATTCTCTATTTCTCTATGTCTACAACGTTTGAACTACACAGTAAAGTTCCTTACATTTAAGAATGATTCTATTGCTTCTGGGCTCTGCATTTTTGACTGAAACGTTATTCTGTATGTGGCTGAATCCTGTTTCACTACCTCCACATATCACATTTTGAGGATTTCTAACTGAATTTAGTTTTAATTATGGCAAGTAATTGCACTATGTGTACACGTGTTACCCCAAGATGAGACATTGACAAACTGTGGGGCACTTCCCAGTTCACTAAAACAATACCGTTATCCTTTCCTTTAATTTTCCAACAAGTTTGCATTGCATCTAGAAACGCACAATCTTCAGAAAGTTCCAACATAGAAGAAAAACTCGCCTTGCTACACCTCAGATGGTCACTGGTTGTGTTTATAACAGTAAAGCCTGGGCATTAGAGTCAGATCAGCACCCTTTACCTGTTGAAACAGCCCGGCATGGTGTCAGGTCCTTGGAAGAAAAGCTGGGTCATGTCGGGGCAGTCACCACTCCCTTCCCACCATGCCCTGCTGAACTCTACAGGAATTTCTTTCTTTCTTTTTTTAAATACATTCATTGATTTTTTACAGAGAGGAAGGGAGAGGGATAGAGAGAAACGTCGATGAGAGAGAAGCATCGAGCAGCTGCCTCCAGCACACCCCCCACTGGAGATGAGCCCGCAACCAAGGCACATGCCCTTGACTGGAATCGAACCCGGGACCCTTCAGTCCCCAGGCCGACGCTCTATACAGTGAGCCAAACAAGCCAGGGCTACAGGAATTTCTTAAGAATAACAGAAGTATCTGTTGCACTCCAGTGATATCTTCTATGTAATTCTTACCCGCTATCATTTTCCTTACAATTTGATATATTTTAGTTTAGTTTCCTAACGTTATGCAGAGAGAAGAGTTTAATAAAAGCATATTCCTCGGCTATATGAAAATTGTAAACGGTGAGTGGAGACATTAAAAGCATTATTCACATTTCTTGTGACCGTGCCTTTTAAATGTATGCAAAAACGACAGTTTTCTTTTTCAGATCTGTACTCTGGATTTTGTCAGAGTGTTGCTTTGCTTAAACCACATTTTTAAAAATAGCATCTGAGATCTTCTTTCTCAGACGTTAAATTCTGTCAGTTCACGGAACTAAAACACTGAGCCAACTATCTATGTCGTATGCATTTGGAGGACTTTTAAGGAGTTAGAGACAATGAGAAAAATAAATTTAAAAACAGAGCAAAGTGGTTTTAAATTGATTAGGAAGTGTTCTGATTATTCTAATAAAAAAACCATTTTCTCTGCTTTGAATTTGGTTATGAATTGGCATATACCATAAATCAGGCCATAGATAGGTAATGTTTGCACAGCGTTTTTGGAAAAGTCTTTATTATTTCCAGGAAAGGCATTTGGGAAGCCACACATTCATTTCTTGCTAGATGAAATGGCTGAAGTTGTATGCCTTGACTACCACTGGCAACCATCCTACAAGCATCAGGTGAATTTGTCTTAGAATGAACCTGGCAATGTGGCTGATGGTTCCAGCTATAGCATGAGCAGAGATAGTCATAGATCCAGAGTAAAATATGACACTCTACAGCTATTAGCAATGGTCAAATTCTCAAAATGAGTATAATAACCACTCACCTAGGAAGTGACTTGCTTAACTTAGCTCTAATTTTCTCAAGACTGATAAATCTATTCCCAATGCTTTTATGTCAAGATCCTTGAATTATGCTCCAATTGTTATTTTGTACTAGAAAAACAGAATGTTTTACATAAAATTGGTTGTATTTTTCTTTATATTAGAAAAATGGAGGTACAGTGGGAAAAGGAGTAAAAAAAAAATCACTGAATCTTTTAACTTTCCAGGGTCTTTACGATATCCTCACAATAATAACTTATCTAAGTTATCAACTCTGATTTACTAATGAGGAAAATGAATTTTTCCAAGTCATGTATCAAGTTAGTAGCATTAATACAGATATAGAGTTTATTTACATTTTTATCTTGTTTTCCCTCATAGATCTCTTTGAAGATCTAATGCAAGTGGCAACACTTTTTCCCCAGAGGCTGTTTTAAAATATTGCAGTGGCCAAAAATTGTCATAATTGCCGGCACCAATGATTTCTAATTTAAAAATAAATATGCCATGCTATCTAATCAAAGGATTAAAGGAGTAGCAGTGACACCAGGGTCATTAATATGTGTATTTATTTACTCAGCAAAAAATAACTTAGGTCTGATGTGTGTCCGAATCCATTCTCTTAACATTGTCCACCATCTTTACAAATAAATTCATCCAAACAAACTTCAGCATGCATCAGGATTATTCCAAGGGTCTGTTTCAACAGAGATTCCTGGACCTTGCCTCTAGAGATCTGATTTGGTAGTTCTAGGCAGGGGCTTCAGAGCTTTTCTAAAAGTCCCTATGTAACACAATAATACTAGTTCATAAATGACATTTTGAGAGTCACTGCTCTAGACAATGACTCCCTTCCATCCCCACAAACACATGATCACTCCCTTCAAACATCCACAACCCCTTCCTTATGCCAAGGTACCCTGTATAACCTCTTAAAATACCCGTGCCCTTTGTGCTTCACCATAAATTGTCTGTTTAGCCTCAATTCAAATGTTTCTAATCAACTCATTATCCCTTCTTAAGAGTTACTAATTGCTTTTGTAAAACTAAAATGATGATTGCCATAGGTTTGAAACCTAAGAGCAGTATAGTTACCAAGAAGAATTTCATCAACCAAAAAAGAATATAGAGGCCTGAAAACCATAGAGCACTTTAATAAATAGATAAATGTAACATAGACTCAAAACCACAGAGATTTTTCTTACGAAAGTCCACTTGAAATGAATAATTAGATACCCTGAGGTTAATCAAATAACTTTCAAAATCTGGAAGACTGCTTCAAATTGGGAGAAAACAGGGAATCAGAAACTAGATTTTCTAATGCAATTTGATTGCATTTAATTATACAATGTAATTATTAATATTTAACTAAGTATGAATTAGGAAATTTTAATTATGCCAATATTATCTACATCAAACCACGTGGAACATAATTTTATTCTTAAATAGTCTTGAAATATTCTCTGAGAATTTTAAATTGTTATGTATTTATACTAAAAATAATATATTTTGATCTCTTAAGATGCTTATAACTTTGATGTATACCAGATTTGATAACCTTGAAACATACTTGTAATCACATAAATGGTAGTTACTGACACTAAGAAAATCATTAAAATACCAGTTATATTTCAATTTTTATTTCAAAAATCATGTATGAACATTCTGTTTGATGGCTAGTGGACTTCAGAGAGAGAAAAACAAGAGTTGTATATTGATTGTCCCCGGCTCTGTCTTTATTTATTTTTTATAGCAAGTTGAAATCATACAAAATCAAGTCTCATGATTTATATTTTCAAAAAATGAATCAAGACCAGGGAGCCAATTATTGATAATTGACTACTGAATTTATATAAAATGGGATGTGGTATAACACATGGGCTCAATTGCATGTATAATTCTAACAGGCTTGTATTGTTATACTTATTTCTGGTATATCAATAAAAATTAGTGCTCTCTACATCACTACTCATAAAAGAAAAGGAGACAAAAATTATTCAAGTATTTACCATGACTGTACCAAGCACTGAATGTTGAGGGTTCCATGAAATTCTAACTTTTTAAATAAACACAGGGTATTTTTTTCTACCATATGACATGGCATTAATATCACAGAAGAATCATGTCATTAGACAAAATAATTTTTCCAAAAACTTGGTTTTGCTTTTTGTCTGAGAATATTTATCATAGCATTTCATCACATTTTATGAGCCCCAGGGTAAGTGTGACTTTTGCAGTTTTCACAAAGGAGAGAACAACTTTGAATGATAGCTCCATAATTTTCTTCTATTCTTCTTTAGCTATTAAACTGACTGCTTATAATGAAAATCATAATTTAACATATGTCTTAAGACAATTCAATAAACTAGTGAAAGGAAAGCTTGGTTTGAATGTTACATAAAAATCTTAGTTTGCTTTTATAACATATACTTTCATTGCAGACTTATTTCAAGTCCTGGGGTCACTTTTCCAATAAAATCATTTTTTCATACATTCATAGTACTTGCATATTTTTCCTGCTTCTTTAATATCTTTTTTCTAGCAGGTTCAGTTGTCCAACATTTATGAATATGCATTTGCCATTTTTTATCCTGTTTATTTTTATAGCACACTATTTTAAGTAAAAGTTAATTATAAACAAAGTGTTATTTTATTGATAAGATGCTATATAATGTAAAATTTATCACTGCCTGAAAAAAATACAAATGTTTGCAATTAAACTTGTGCCAGAAAAGTTAACATAAAATATGAGACATGCAACTCTTAAATTAGGCTAACTCTACTGTTTTGTGCCAATGTGATAGGATTTATGATGAGGACTGCCCTAATCTATAAAGCTGCTAGTCCCCAAGCTTTGAAGGGAAGAGATGACACCAGCTGCCATCTTTTTTAAAAATATATTTTATTGATTTTTTACAGAGAGGAAGGGAGAGGGATAGAGAGTTAGAAACATCAATGGGAGAGAAACATCAATCAGCTGCCTCCTGCACACCCACTGGGGAGG
>NW_005362626.1:4690769-4715900 GCF_000412655.1 Myotis brandtii | reverse complement strand
GAAACATCAATCAGCTGCCTCCTGCACACCTCCCACTGGGGATGTGCCCGCAACCAAGGTACATGCCCTTGACCAGAATCAAACCTGGGACCTATGAGTCTGCAGGCCGACGCTCTATCCACTGAGCCAACCCGGTTAGGGCACCAGCTGCCATCTTTTGTTGTACAAAAAAAGACCTGGACAACAGAACCATTTTTCTAGGTTGATTTGATTTCATCAACACTTTGTCCCAGAGGTCATGGTACCTTGCTTGTAAGGGACTGTCTTCTAAAGTTCTTTTGATGTTGGACAATGCCCCTCAGAAACCCATGAGTTCAACATCACAGGCATTGAAGTGGTTGACTTGCATCCAAATACAATGATGCTCTAGAGTGGTGATCATAAGAACCTTTAAGGCTCATTACATAGGTTACTCTACAGAAAGGACTGTAGAAAAAACATTAGGAAAAAAACAAAAAACACCCTGATAGAGAGAACATCATGAAAGTCTGGAAGAATTACCCCATTGAAGATGCCATCATTGTTACAGAAAAAGCCATGAATGTCATCAAGCCGGAAATAATAATTTCCTGCTGAGGAAAACTGTGTCCAGATGTTGTGCATGACTTCACAGGATTAATTGCAGAGCCAATCAAGGAAATAAAGAAAGAGGTTGTGGATATAGCAAAAAAGTTGGGGGCTGAAAGTTCTCAAGAAACGTATCTCGAAGAAATTCAAAAGCTAATATAAACCACACCAGAGGATTTAACAGAACAACTTCTGAACCAAAGTTGGACAAGGAAAAGGACATAGAAGAAGCAGTGCCAGGAAACAAATGGACATTAGACGATCTATCAAAAGGGTTTTAATTATTCAAGACCTTTTCATGTGTTTTATGGCATAGACACTTCTATAACGGTACTGAAACTAACGCCAGCAGTGGGAAAAGGAGATTGGTACCATATAGGTATGCTTTTAGAGAAAAAAAATAGCTAAGAAGTCAGACAGAAATTACAATGTATTTCCCTAAAGTTACACTGAGAGGTAGGCTCTCCTGCCTCCCCTTCTACCTCCTCTTCTTCTTCCAGCCCTGATACAGTAAGGCCAACCTCTCAGCCTACTCAACATGGAGATGATAGAGATGAAGGCTTACTTTTATGATGATTCACTTCCACTTAACATATAGTAAATCATCAGGCCACAAAAGTTAATAAACTTATCTATTGTGTATTTGTGTGCGTGTTCATGTGAAAATCCAATAACTATGCAGCAAGAACTGTATGAAAGGTTTTTGTGTCATCATCATCATCACCTAAATAGAGTTTTGTGTGCAAGACTTGTATGGAAGTGTATGTTGCCTATTCTGGCATAGGCATAAGGTGAGTGATATCCTCCTATATAATAAAGAGGTAATATGCAAATTGACCATCACACCCTTGCACAAGATGGCCACCCCTATGTGGTCAAAAGTTGGCTGCCACAAGACGGCTGGCAGGGGAGGGCCATTGTGGGATACCAGGCCAGCAGTAGAGGGCAGTTGGGGGGGGACCAGGCATGCAGGAAAGGGCAGTTAGGGGTGACCAGGCTGGCAGAGGAGTGCAGTTGAGGGGGGAGGGGGACAAGGGCTGCAGGGGAGGGCAATTAGGGGTGACCAGGAAGGCAGGCAGAAACAGTTAGGGGTGATCAGGCAGACAGGCAGAGAGGTTAGGGGCAATCAGGCAGGCAGGCAGGTGAGCGGTTAGGAGCCAGCGGTCTCAGATTGTGAGAGGAATGTCCGACTGCTGGTTTAGGACATCCCTCTAAACCGGCAGTTGGACATTCCCCAAGGGGTCCCCAATTGGAGAGGGTGCAGGCTGGGCTGAGGGAACCCCCCTCCTGTGCACGAATTTCGTGCACCAGGCCACTAGTGTGTATATATATGTATAACGTTTCCAATACTATATTATAAATATGTATCCCATATAAATTTTATAATGATTCATTAATCAATGATAGGTTAGGTTACCATGAAGCAATAATATCAATTACACTAGGCTATCAGAAAGCAATCATATCATTGCTTCTTCATTATCAATGAGTGAATTGCTATATCTGTAAAAAATATATGTATCTCTTTTGCACAATTTCTTTTCATTTGTGATGTTTAGTGTTAGTAATACATATAAAATCTACACAGTGTTTTGTATTAGAAAAGACAATATTGATGTAGGTACTGACAGGATTCATCTTATAAACAGATAATGTAAATTAATAGTATCAATAAATACAATACAGCACTATGAATGTATTTTCTCTTCCTTGTGATTTTCCTAATAACATTTTTTCTCTGACTTAGTGTAGTGTAATAATGCAGCGTATACTATATGAAACATACAAAATATGTGTTAATCAACTGCTTATATTATCAGTAAGGCTTTCAGTCAAAAGGAAGCTATTAGAAGTTAAGTTTTGGGAGAGACTACAGTTATATTTGGATTTTCTATGGTGTAAGAGTCTGCACGCCTAGTCCCTATGTTGCTCGAGGGTCTAGGGTAATTTGGAATATCTAAGAAGGAAAGCCTCATTAAATAAATGTATGAAGATTAACTGAAAAAAGCACAGTACTTCTAGAGCCTTTGCAAAATTGAACAAGGTAAGATTAATGTGAATATTATGAGATTTCTCTATGAAAATGTCAATTAATCTTTTATTTCAAATTTGTGAACTACATAGGAACAGAAATACCAAATAGCTTGCAGAGTGTTTAATAGTCCACCTGTAATATACAGTAACTGTGGATCCTAAACTTGAACCCCTAACAGTCTCGCTGGGAAGATACCTAGCTAATTTTACTGAGCCGGTTATTTGTCATGGCCAGAAGGGAAATGTCAGTCTTTAGCCTGAAGAAATTTCAATTATGATAGAAATATTGAAAATAAAGGAATTCAACCTAGAGAAGCCATCTCCTCAATGATTGGGTGTTTGTAGGTTGGGTAGGCATATGCCATCCATCAGATCAAACTTAGAGACCATATGCAAGGGCAAATATTTTAAGAGGTTTTGACATGCTTTTGGATAAGGGTATAAGATGTTCAATGAGACAAGAAAACAAGTTGTGTGGTATAGTTTTGAGAGAAATGGAGTAGGATTAGAAAGTTGGTGCAATATGAATGAATTAGGATTTTTATCTGTGACTACTACTAACAAAAATTTTTTTAAGGTGCATGATAGGGATTTTTTTCCTGCAATTTAAATGCAGCATCTCATTATTGCAATTAGTGGTTAGTGCAATTAGCCCCCAAAATAATGGTTCTATTTTGTCAATTTCCAACATGTAATGGGTGCAGTTGTTCTAAGTGACCTTATAAAACCATATCTGTGGTTCTTGGATGTTAGGATAAATATGCATGGTTATATGTAAAAAGTATGACAATTTAATATTTTCAATTTGCTACGGCAGGTTTCCATTAAACCATTTTTAAAATTGCTTTTGAATGTTATTTCTAAGTGTTTCTCATCTTCCCAGCAGTTATCTTAAAATAAATGGAAGTGCTGCATTTTTTTGTTGTTCTTGTTATCAGTACTCAGAATAAATACTTTAAATAATGTTGGGGAGGAGGGGGAGATTTACAATAAGTAATAAGCTGGGCTCGTACCAGGAAAACATTATAAGTAAACCTTTCTTTGCCATTTTGATAGATTAATAGGTCTACTCCTGTTTTCCATTCCTAATAACAAATTGAAGTTTCACAATGAATTTGTGTAGTGACAATTCTAAACTTGTCATTTTGGGAAAACATATGCTTGTAAAGAGGTTTGACTGAAAGTCAGCTTTTCTGAGTTATTAGAGCCCAGGGATCTGTTCTAACACATAAAATGCTTATGGGAAAAACATTTAAAATAAGCATCCCAAGAACTATGGGAAGGTTAAATGAATCTCTTCTAGTGACCCATCCCCAGGAGTATATCAGCCCCAGCTTTGAAGAACCTGCAGGGCATCAAGAGGAAATCACAGAGCTGTAAAGAAATAAAGAAAATGGCACTTTTAATCCCAACATGAAGTCCAAGCTACTCACAGTATCAAAATTGCTTGTGCAGGAAGCATCAAATTATACATTTTTTTAGAAGTGTCATGATGTATGAAAGGTATTGATTTTGTATGTTTGCTCACTTACCAAGTGAAAACAGGCAAAAATTCTTTTCAGGTTAATATTTATATTTTATGTACACTTCATGATTAAATATCAAGCTCTCCTATACTACCAATAGACAATAAATTCCAACTTTGTATCTAAATATGTATGAACGATTTTGACGTATTTTTAGCCATTAATTTCCAGAACTATAACTTTCAAATATTTTGTTGCATATGCATTACTAGTAATTCTTAACTTCACTTGCTACTGCCCTTCTCCAAGGATAGGGGCCAGCATCAAACTAACCAAAAAAAGTCCTCATTTGTTAGAATGAAGAGATGACTTTAAATCAAAGAAGTTATGAGGTCACTGAACTAATTGGCTAATAGTCATTTATATTCATTAAGACACTTTAATTATATAAATAGTGGTCAAATCATTATAATGAAAAAAATTGGAAAGGAGACATTAGTGAGTATACATTTAAGTTAAAAAATGGCATAGCCCTAGCTGGTTTGGCTCAGTGGATAAAGCGTCAGCCTGCGGACTGAAGGGTCCCAGGTTTGATTCCGGTCAAGGGCACATGCCCTGGTTTGGGGGCTCAATCCCCAGTGGGGGGTGTGCAGGAGGCAGCTGATCAGTGATTCTCTCTCATCATTGATATATCTATCTCTCTCTCTCCCTCTCCCTTCCTCTCTGAAATAAAAACACATTTTAAAAAATGGTATAACAGAGGTAATATTCAAACTTGACATTTCAATAGGTATTCAATAACATATATGTGCCAAATACAGATGGAAAGAAATTGTAATTTGTGACATTATTATGAATATTTAGGAAGTGTTGAGAACTGCTGTTTCATATGAGGTCGTAGTGAAAGGGAAAAGTTTAATACTGTGAAGAAGGGGATGGAGATAGAGTCTCATCCTGCTTCCAGGTAAAAGGGGGAAAATTTACCCATAATGATTGCTGAGGATTCCTGGATGGTTTTTGCATGTAGACTGACCTATTTTGATGAAGCTACAATGCCTGTGAACCTAAAAGGATGTGAACTATTCAAAAACATAGACTTTAATCAATGAGCACTCACTATCACGTCACACAAACAATATCTCAAAGAAAGCATCAGTATGCACTCTTTTGATATAAAACCAGCCTAAGACTCTTAGTGAAATAACAGGTGCAGAGTAAAAGAAAAATGTTGGAAATGTTAGAACAAAACAAAATCGGTGTGGTTGTGTCCTAGCTACATCTATGTGTGCCATATATTTTTTATAAATCTTTATTATTGAAAGTATTACTTATGTCCCTTTGAACTCATATGCGTATATGCATAACCCATAGACACAGATGATAGGCTAGTGAAGGCTTAGGGTAGAGATTGGTAACTTTACTGACTGTACTGATATTCTGTGTTCTACAGAGTTTTAAACTATGTCTGAGGTTTTTGACACTCCTCCCAGTGAGAATATCTGAGCCTGAAATCTGGATGGATTTGAAACTTGTGAAACCAATAGAGCATAGGGAAAATGACACCATGAGATTCCCCGGCCAGGTTGGAAGAGACCTGGCTGTTGCAACCTGTGGGATTTAGATATCTGGCCCAGAAAAAAAAACAAAACAGTCAATTGCCATGTGAGAAACCTGATATTCCATGTTGGAGAGCCCATGTGTGACATTTCTGATCACATCTCCCAGATGACAGCCACCATCAATACCATCATGTAAGTAAGTCGCCTCAGGTACCCAGCCCATCCTAACCTGCAGATGCCGGCAGACAGCTGACATAGCTGACACCTGACTGCACTACAAGAGAGACAGACAAGTGAGAACCACCCAGACAAGCTCTTTCCTAATTCCTGACGCTTTGAGGCAGAATTCTAAGATTGCTCTAGAATACACTCCTATATATTCCCCTCATTTTGCTTGAGTGTGGGCAAGCATTGTGAATATGATAAGCATTGTGAATATGATAAGATATTTACTCCCTTGATTATGCCATGTTCCATCAGACAAAGATATAAGGATAGTCCCTCCTGTGATTATAGTACATTTCATAAGATTATCTGATTGCATAATGGAGAGAGAGCTCTTCTGATGGTTTGCAAGATGGAAGCTGCCTTCTCTGACCCTGAGCAGAGAGCCCAGCTATTTTGTGCCCAGCCTCCTGACCCAAAAGAACTTTGTGATAATAAATGCTGTTGTTTTGTGTCCCTTAGTTTCTGGTAATTGTACTGTAATAAAAAAAAATAAATACACTGGCTCACAAAATCCTGAGAAAAGTAAACTAGATGTTTTAGGCTGCTATTTTTTTCTAATCTGTTACAGGTATTAAATAAAAGCACTGAATTTGGGCTGATTTGTAATATAGCAATTCTGTTTGTCCTTTCTTCTATTGAGAAAGGTAGAATACAGGTCATTCACCAGTCTACAATACTATGGGGAAGGGGACAACTTGGAGTATTGTTATAATATTCAGATTGGTTCAGGGATATATATCAAAGTTAGGAGAAAAATGCATGTCACATACTTTGTCTATGTAGTTATTTATGCATTTGCCATAGAAACTCTTGAAAATATCTTCTGCAAGTTTCTGACAGAGAAGGCACTAAGTTCCTTAACCCAGGAACTTACACCCTGTAGTTTCTTTAACTCTGCAGGTGTCTCTTGCACAGCTCTCCACACAATGTCAAGTCCCTACAAGTGTATGGATGTCCTGTAGATTTGCTATTCCAAAAAGAGAGCAGCTTTCTTCATTTCTCATTCTGATATAATCTCATACCTCTTCCTCTGTACTTGTCCCAGTAGGCTGCTTCCACAACTTCTGTGGTCAAAGCAGCCTTGTTTTGATTGTCACTATCCCAAAAGTGTATTTGGTTATTAGACAAAAATCTCACTGACCTTTCCCCAATGATCTATTTAAAAAGTGGAATCTATATATATAAAAGGCTAAGTGACCAACCATCCATCCAACCAACCGTCTGTCTGTCCATTCATCCGACCATCTGATCGACTGATTAGCCGGTACATATGACGTGCACTGGCAATTTGAAAATGAACATTGACTCGCACATGCACAATACATATAAAGCTCTCATTGGTGCCAATCGCACACATGTGTTTCAATCTGTCATTGTCGATCATGAATTTGGTTGACACTTCTATTATAGAGAAAGGGCAAATAGCGATATTAAAATATTTCTTCTAATTAATTTCCTTTCACGGTGCAGGAATCCATGCACTGGGTCATTAGTTATTAATAATATATGAGGTTTAAATACATGCGTGCTTTAAGTAGATAAGGATTTTAAGGTATTTTAAAAGATATTGGAGTTAAATTAACATATCACAGTTTGTTCTTATCATATTCATTTCCTATGACAGTTAAAACAAATTACCACAATTTGGATCAGTGGTTCTCAACCTTCCTAATGCCACGACTCTTTAATACAGTTTCTCATGTTGTGGTGACCCCCCCAACCATAAAATTATTTTTGTTGCTATTTCATAACTGTAATTTAGCTACTGTTATGAATCGTAATGTAAATATCTGATATGCAGGATGTATTTTCAGGGGTTGCGACCCACAGGTTGAGAACCACTGCTTTAGAAAAGAGAGAAATTTCTCTCCCATTTCTTATGCTAGAAGTTACAAATCAAGATGGCTGGGCCTTGTTCCCTTGCTGCAGTCTCCAAAAGAGAATCTGCTTCATGCCTTTCTCTCAGCTTCTGACGTCCTTGGCAACCTTTGACCTGTAGGCACATCATCCAATCTCTGCCTCCCTTGCACAATGATATGTGTCCACTTTGTCTTCTTTCTCTGTATCACTCTCTTTATGCCTCTTCTCGTCTTATAAAAACACTAGTTATATTGTTAAGGGCCCACCTCAATCCAGTATGACCTTATCTTATTTGGTATCTTAATTACACCTGCCACGATCCTATTTCCAAATAACACACCCATGATGGGTACCCGGGGTAAGGATTTGAACATATCTTTTGTGGAGACATAATTCCCCACCTCAATCCAGTATGACCTTATCTTATTTGGTATCTTAATTACACCTGCCACGATCCTATTTCCAAATAAGTTCACACCCATGGGTACCCGGGGTAAGGATTTGAACATATCTTTTGTGGAGACATAATTCAATGCCTAACACAACCATTTGATATGTTGGGAAGTAAAGGACAGTGATAAGGTTTAGAAAACACTTTGCATAAATGCTGTGCACACTCAATGTAGGGCAACTTGATAATTAGAGGACAGGCAATACCATCAGCATTTTAATGAAATCATTACTACACTCAATCATATACACCTTCTCCCATCAGGGAGCCTTCCATGTCCCTCCTACCTTAGCCTCATATGGTCATTTCTACATACTAAATTCCGTTCTTATTACTGGTGTCCTAAGAACTCATGTGTAACTTCTTACTATAGTTTCCTGAATATACTTTTGAAATTTCTACAATAAAGTAAGAAAAAGACAGTAGGGCAAGTAGTGAAATGTGAAAAAAACCTATAACAATCACCTCAAAACAAAGAATTTCAAAATAATAAACACATAGTAGTATTTAAATATAAGCACATGGATGCACATACATACAAATATACATATATGCATACACATAATTTATAAAAAATGTATTTTGGTTTATTTATTATGACAACATGCATATAAAAGATATGCCAATTTTTATTAATAAGAAAAGCTTTGCACTATGCTCACTTGACCTATATGAATTTTAAGCCTTGTAATTATTCTCATCATTCTTCATCCAAATTCTCATTTTTTGAATAAAAATATTTTAATTCATGAGAGCCTTATATGTAGTGAATATATAGACATGTCTTTAAAGTTTCTTACTTTGTGCATTTTGTCTTAACAGTCCGTGAGTTTAAAATATTTGAAAATATGGACAGCATGATACAGATCACTAGGTATGTCTCAACTTCCGTATGGTAGAGCTCTGCAAGTCAAATCACTCCTTCGGAGCCAGATAGAGGGAAACGGAGAAACAGCGCAGATTAAATTCTAACCTTACGCTGACTGGGCAATTCCCTGGACCAAGTGTGTTTCATGCACCAAATACTTCAGCATATGCAGGTCCGTGTTATTTCTCTTGTAAGAAACACCCCTGCTTATCTGAGGGAGACTTGGCAAATATATACTCTGGTGTTCCATAGCTAATTCTGGGTATGAAATGTTTTTATTCCCAAGGAAGGGAGTGCTAGCTGATGTCTGTTTATTTAAAGTAGAAATGCAGAAATACATAATTTAAGATGACTGGGACACTCATTTTTGTGTCCATAAATATTTGAGAGGCAAATGTCCTTCCATTCAAGTACGCAAACATGCACACAAAAGCTCAATATGTAAACGACCTGCGAGAGTTTCTGCCACATTTATTGGATGTTAATCATTTTAGGCCCTGTTTTTTATGGTGTCAAAGTTTATCTTCACTTTACACCTTTCACAGGCATTCAGTCTGCGAACTTACAGTACTGTTAATCAATAGCCGCAATCATAATGGTTTTTGAAGCAACTTTTCCAATGAAAGTTATGAAGTAAAAAATAAATGTTATTTACTTCAGTTGTATTCTCTTTTTCTATTAGCATTTCAAGCTGTTAAGTGTATCTGATAGAACTTTTTAACTTTTAAAACCTACAAAAACCAGTATTTAATAACATAGCTTTTCCCTTCCATACTGCAACTATAGTATATTAAAGAACCAAACTCAGTTTCAGATCATTTGAAATTTAAATGTTCAATGGAACCAGAATGTGTTTTTTCTAGAGAAGAATGCTTTTTTCTTCTCCTCTTTTTCCCCATAATGATTACTGCCCCATCTTTGCACAATTAAAGAGGTTTTACTTTGTGGCTCTTACATGTATTGATTTAAAAATCTTTAATTGTTTCCTATTAAGAAAAACTGAGGAAAATTTGCTTTTATCTTTCTTCCATGTTTTCTTGCTTATATCATTCCTGAATAACAAACCCAAATAAGAAGTGTGATTCTAGAATACACTATGTGGCATTTTTGTCAAAATAGATTACCTCCTTGCTAATACTAGAACTATGCAATATACTAGTTCAAACACAAAACATGATCCAGGATCAAATATAGAACTAGTTCTGCATAACTTTTTATCAGAAAATATTCATACCTGCTTCCACAGAATGCATTTTTCATGCTTACTTTGTGACTTTTTTTTAGTAATGAGAGCATAAATATCTTACGGATTTATTATAAAACAGGGAAAATCAAATGTTAGTAACATATTTTTCTTTTGCATTCCACTTATTTGGAAGAATGGAGTGGTATAAGGGAACTAAACACTATCAGTTTTTTGGAGGGTATATTAGAGAGAGAAAAACACCAAATCCCCTTTATAGTCCTGATCAGTTAGTATTCCCCCCTTATCCTGTATCACAACTCTCTCTGTCAGTTACTTTCCTCTGAATTTTAGGGACCTCATTCTATGCTTTAATTCAGTGG
This sequence comes from Myotis brandtii, assembly GCF_000412655.1. Lineage (NCBI taxonomy): Eukaryota > Metazoa > Chordata > Mammalia > Chiroptera > Vespertilionidae > Myotis > Myotis brandtii. Next base: position 4,705,301 of record NW_005362626.1, on the reverse strand, counting down.
TTCTCAACCTACTGGCCCTTTAAATACAGTTCCTCATGTTGTGACCCAACCATAAAATTATTTTTGTTGCTACTTCATAACTGTAATGTTGCTACTGTTATGAATCATAATGTAAATATCTGATATGCAGGATGGTCTTAGGCGACCCCTGTGAAAGGGTCGTTCGACCGCCAAAGGGGTTGCGACCCACAGGATGAGAACCGCTGCTTTAACTAATCATACTGCCAACTAGGGTGGCCAGAGAACTGATCATAGACCTACTCCTTCTCTTCATCTTGCTTTATATTTTAACTAATTAATTAATCAATTTAATGGTGATTATGCAGGAAGGTACAATTTTTCCTCAGGCAGTTAGATATAAAAATTTAAAGTTCAAATGTTCAAGGACATTATGGGAGGGAATTTTATATTTGAGAGTGATCAGTAAAGATGGTAATTAATAATTACAAAAAAAAGCAGAGGGGAGAAAGATGTTTAAAGAGTTATAATAAAAGGGGAGTCTTGAGGGAAACAGAGGGAGGTAAGCCAAGGAAGGAGTGTCACAGAAGCCACGTGAGAAAAGAACTCCGGAATGGAGACATTCCTTTCGAAATGTGGCCATATGGTGCTTCTTGCTGAAACTGTTAGAAAAATTTCTGAGGAACTAAGGGGCAGAAGTCAGGATTTGGGAGGAAGAAAGGAGAAAGAGGAAAATCTACCAAGGACTAAGACTGTTAAAGCAGAAAATAGGACAGAGATAATCTCCAAAGAAATAGAATAATTCTTGAAAATATTAGGTGCTCTCTATATTTTAAAAGAAGAAATATCTGCCTGGCTGGCATGTCTCAGTGGTTGAGTGTCAACCTAAGAACCAGGGGGTCATGGTTCAACTCCTGGTCAGGGCACATGCCAGGGTTGTAGGCTCAATTCCCAGTGTGAGGCGTGCAGGAGGCAGCCTATCCATGATACTTTCTCATCATTGATGTTTCTCTCTCTCTCCCTCTCTCTTCCTCTCTGAAATCAATAAAAATATATTAAAAGAAGAAGTATCTGATTGAGTAATTGTTCAAAGACCAATCCTTCACTGAGAATCAGCTTCAACACTCTGCATCTGATGCTGCATACACTTCTCTACTTATGGGGAATTTGCATGCAAAATACTTGAAACAATCAGCTTTCTGAGAAACTCGAATACATATGTTGTAAACACTAAACACTAGGGTAATTTCGACACAGTCTGCAATAGATTACTCTCAGATTTTATCCAATTAAGTTAGAACTAAATTGGTTTCTTTTTGCTTTGAGATTCTTCTGGAGTTATGCTATGGGAATTTTGATGATATTTTCTACATACCACTCTACCTCCAAAAGCTGATATATCAAGATGCCTCTGCTTATCTTACAATTAACATAAAGATATATATTTGATTACGACAATTTGTTCACCCTGCTTTAGCTCATCTAAGCAAAATTGAGCAAGGTGACAGACTGAAAAGAAGTAGATCTAAATTACATTTATTTTTCTATGTATACTAGTATTTTCAGTGGTTCGCTTAAAGCGAAATTAGCTACTTGTAAAATTTGATTTCTTTGTGCTACTTTTTAGTTACTTTTATTGTTGCCAAAATCCTCAGGATCCTAAAGACTAATTATTAAGAGAGCAATCTGCACTTATGTTTTAATACCACCAGGTGTTACAGATACAGGTGTTTTGCTAATTCTGTCTGATTACCCCAGAGGCACTAGGATTTGTTTGGCTCAGGTGCAGATAGATTATATAATTTAAGAATAAAATCATCAAAACCCTATGCAATTTATTGAGAAATCAATAAGCAAAGTAAGAGATGTGTAACTTAGGCAGGATATTAAATCACATCAGGATAAGCATGTCAATTTAATAACTGTTATTTTCTAATTAAATGACACTTTATTTAATTTTATAAATAACATCATGTGCAGCCCAGTCAGTGCGGCTCCATGGTTGAGCATTGACCTGTGAACCAGAAGGTCACGGTTCGATTCCCGGTCAGGGCACATGCCCAGGATGCAGGCTTGATCCTTGGTGTGGGGCATGCAGAAGGCAGCCAGACCAATGATTCTCTCTCATCATTGATGTTTCTATCTCTCTCTCTCGCTCCCTTCCTCTCTTAAATCAATACAAATATAAATAACATCATTTGCAATATATTTTAATTTGCCTATGAAAATATTGTGAAGCCAACTTAGTGAATAACAACTGTTCAATAAAATATGAATATATTTTTCTAATCTGTATCTAACAAATGTGCATTGTGTTAAATTTGCACTGTTTCTATTTAAATTTTCTTTTGTGCTCAACTTGAAATAAAGAACTGTGCAGCAAAATTATGTTTTGGAATTATATTTAAAATAATCTAATGTTAATCTTTTTTTTTTCTAAAGAAGTTCTGAAATAGAATACCTGTTGTCTGGCCATGGTGACATTCTAATAGATGAAAGGTGATTTTATTTTTTACTCTTGGCTGAGCAACCCTCACTGTTGGCCCTTTGTCTATGTAACCCAAACACAAGAAAGCATCTAAATATAGAATTACCTTGTTCCTTTTGTGGAGTTTTGTTAACGGAGATAAGCTTTGAGTCTCAGGCATTGTAGAGAGATTATCTTAATGATAAAAACATTTAACTTCAAGGAAATTTATATTTTGTATAAATTTATAAAAATTTTAGTAGAGGCAATACTAAGAAACATAAAACTTAAACGGAATAATATTCTTAGTAGAATAATAAAGAATCCAGATAAAATTGACTCATTATTCATTAGATTGATTAATCTTTATTATTTTCTTTCACTTTGAACCCTGTTCTACTCAATGTTTCATTTACAGAGACTTTAAACACCACTCCTTGCACAAGACACTAGGGATTCAGTGGAGAAAATATTCCCTTTGTCTTTTTCATGACAATTTCATGATGTTTGCTGTCTAGTAAGGAAAGATAGAATAGGAAATGAACAATCATCGAACAGTATAATACTGTGTTAGGAATAATCATGCAAAGGGTATCTTAGCATATTAAAAAGGCTTTGTGATGTGTAGATTCCCAGGACTTAAAAGGCTCTCTGAACACAATGACTAACTCCCTTTTGCTCAGGGCTGAATAGTGTGGGCTTGCCTAGTCCTTCTTGAGAGTTAGGGACAGAAGACTGGCTTGTTGAATCATTTCCATGGAGTGCAAGCAACTTCAAAGACAGATACTTAGATTGCTCTGGAACATATTCACTCAGTGTTTGAAAAGAAAGGTTCCTTTCAGACCAACTCATTCATTTCACAGATAAGTGAATGGATCCAGATGAAAGATGAGATCCATAACTCAAACCCAGATCTTTTCATTCCAAACACATTGCTCTTTTTTTTTCTCATTCAGAATCCTGTTCTCACACTTCTGATTATCTCAAGAAGAAATTACTTCCTATTTCATGAAGTATTTTAATTTCTTACATTAATCATGACAAAGGAAAAATCTATTTCATTTTTTTCCAAGGAAATATGTCATAACAACAATACTCTGAGTAGTCATACTAGTATCATGCAACATAAGTTCAAGGAAAAGGGTATTTTTCTGTAATATTCAGTCTAAACATAAAGTGAAATCAAACAGAAAATTCTTTATATGTATGTAGCTACTACCAGGACTTACATTAGAATATTACCTTATTCAAAATGGAATGGCAAGTATTCAGAATGTGCACTATGCTGTTTATATAGTTTACACAAACATTTTTATGCCTGAGATGTGAATTTTCTTTCTTTGCCTATTTCTTTGTCAAATGTCTTAACAACAGGACCTGTTTGATATGTCTGTTCTTGTAGTCATAGAAACATGTTACATTATTCGTTTTGTGTCTTAACACATTTTTTTTCTTTCTCTACATAAGAAAAAAACCCACAGTAAATAAGTGTATTCAATTTATCATAAAAACAGATTTATTTTTATATTATTTTCTGGCATAGGCTTATTATAAATGTTTTCTTTAAAAATAAATGTGGATGAAATACATTTATTTAGTTATTAAAATTACTGAAAGCAGCCCTAGCCACTTTGGCTCAGTGGATAGAGCACGGGCCTGAAGACTGAAAGGTCCCTGGTTCAATTCCGGTCAATGTTCAATTCCGGTCTGGGTTGCAGGCTCGATCCCCAGTAGAGGGTGTGCAGGAGGCAGCCAATCAATGATTCTCTCTCATCATTAATGTTTCTATCTCTCTCTCTCCCTCTCCCTTCCTCTCTGAAATCAATAAAAATATATTTAAAAAATAATAAAAATTATAAAATAATTCTACATCTGGTAATAGTTACAGAGGGGAGTCATATCACAATTCTAATAAATATTGTTATGATTGCTCACCATATATCTTCCTGTTTAGTGCATGTATCCTAACCCATGTGCTTATAACTTTTTTCCAGGATCAATGAGCACATATTGAGACCTAAGTCCTGAAGCCAGTTGCTGCTGCCAAATCTCTTGGATTAAGTAATTTCCTAAGGGCGAGTTCATTCTCTATGTTAGAAATTTGATTTTCCTCAGCCAGAATGTAATGCTAAAGAAATTTATGAACAGCTGTTGGCCCTTTGTCTATGTAACCCAAACACAAGAAAGCATCTAAATATAGAATTACCTTGTTCCCTTTGCGGAGTTTTGTTAACGGAGATAAGCTTTGCTTCTAGCCAGTATCCTTAAAGGTTATGTGAGTCTATAGCTTATCTACAGATTTTTAATGAACTACAGAAGAAAATTAAGGTATATCCAATGGAGAGTTTACTTTGCACCATCCCCTTTTAAATAAAGGTATCTGTAGTTCAGCAATCATTTGCTAAGTTCCTGTTGTGTTTAATGCACTGTGCTATGTGGTAGGATAATGCAAAGATGATTACAACACAACGTGTGCTCTAAACTGAAACCATAATATCATGTGAACCTGGAAAATTCTCAGTTAAATTATATACAGGGGTGGGCAAAAGTAGGTTTACAGTGGTGAGCACACAAAAGTGTTTATTCTTATATTATTACCAGGGGCCCAGTGCATGAATTTGTGCACCTTGAAAGGAACTGTGGGCCACAAGGCTGTGGTGGGCACAGGGGCGGGTCTCAGTCCATTCTCTGCACCCCCACCTGGCCCCTCTCGCCACGTCCCTGGTCCCCTGTCTGCCAGTAGTCCTGCTCCCACTGCCACCGCTCGCACCTGCTGGTGGTGCCAAGAGATCGGGGCCAGCACTGGGTGCCGGCAGCAGGTGCGAGCACCAGGTGGAACCACGGTGTGCAGGAGCAAAGAATTTTCAGTAACCATCAGAAACCATCGAGACTCACCCCAATGACAGCTGACAGCGACCGACGTCTCACCTTGGTCTGGTGTCTCCCACCACTCACCGGCTCCACCATCCCGCCACAGCCGACGCCCGCCATATTCCACACATGCCCCCTGATGGTCAGCACACATCATAGCGACTGGTTGTTCAGTTGTTCTGCTGTTCACTCTATTTGCATATTAGCCTTTTATTATATAGGAGTTATTCTTGTATTATATATTTTTCCATACAAACAACTGTAACCCCACTTTGCCTACCCCTGTATTTTTAACAATCTCAGTAATATTATAGGTCATTTCAAAAACAGAAACACCATCTGTTAGCTTTCTTTTGCCAGGTAAATTACAGAATACATTGTATTTGTAATTTATGAAGCTTTTTTGTTATATCTCTTAACTTAATCACTTCAATAATCTTTGAACATTTACTAAGAATGAGGCACTGAAAGAATCTCTCTGGGCTTAGAAAGATATTTTAATAATTGCTGGCTTATTTAGGGACCTTGCATTCTTAAGTAATTTAAGGAGAACTTCTTAACCAATAAATCTTTGAAAAAGCTCTTGAGTCACAAAAAGATTGGGTTTTGTGTTGAGATTTGTTGGGACTTGATGAAGAGACAGCATTGTACTTTTTTTCCATCTAGATTTTGAACCAATTGAGATGTAGAGCACATAATAAGATACTGGACAAAACAGTACCTTTATTACCGGCACAGCTGACTAGACAATATTGTTTGTACAAGAAATTAAAGTGAACTTTCTATTCATTTCCATCTGAACTGAGCGTGGCTTCAGCAGTTCTGCCTTAGAGATCTTAGCTCAAGGAAGAGAAGAGAAGCTGGGCAGGTCGAAGGAAGGTAGATCCAGGGAAGAGCACCCTGTGACATCGTCTGGGACAAAGGAGAACCATTCCTCCAGCAAAAAAAAAAAATCAAACAAAAAATAGATAAATAAACTTTTTGACAATAGAATAGGATTGGAAGAGAGGATTCTTTCTGAAAAAATAAATATATGCTACTATAGGAAGGTAAATCAGAAAACCCAAACCAAAGAAAATGTCAAAAAATTGTAGAAATAAAGCAGCAAGCAGTCATTGGAAAGAAAATATTACAGTTTTTATTTGTTACTTTCATATAACTTTAATAAAATAAGTCCAAAATTAGGGAAAGAACAAGAAAATAGACTCTGAGAAAAAACAAGAGCATTACTTCTCTGCATTGTAAGTACATGCTCCAAGGACGTGAATAATTCTTTTAATTTAAAAGTCTTTTAACAATACCAAATAATCCAATCACTTAAAGGCATAAAAGCTATTTTTTAAAAAACTAATTAAAATTGTATAACTTCACAACTAGAACTGAACACAAACCAACATATTTTATTGACCTCCTTCATTTAAAATATGAAAAGAGACCTACCTGAAGAAGTTGAATTACCCAAAATGTTAGTACTCAGCTTATAGGAAATTTTGGTGAGATCCCTGTTATTATATTTTAGATAATGGCATACTTGGATATTTCATTTTTAAGGTTGTAATAAAAATGCATTTAAAAGTCAGAAATGTGTATCTATGTTATAAAAATATATGAAAATATTATAAAAAGATAAAAAGGAAGAAAGAAGGAAGAAAAAGAGTAAATAGAGAAAAAGAGAACAAAAAAGAGAGAGATAACTAATGGGCTTGTGAGTTAAGAAGAAATAAATGGAAAATACTTTTTAAAGAGGAAAAATAATGCTATAAATCTCTTCTGCACCTGAAACATCAAATGAGAATTAATTTCCCCATCTGAGCTCAGTGAGATAGAATCCCAGAATAGCTGGGACAGAGCTCTCTAAGAGAACCTAGATATACTGATTTGTATGCAGTGGCTCAACTCAAAAAACCATGAGTTGTATATGCTGGGAAGAAAATATCAAAATGACTTATGAAACCTAAGGGGCCCAGGATACTTGTTATTCTACCTTGTCAGAGATGAATTCCCTTGATAAGTAGAAAATAAAAGAACTGCTTCTTCAAAGATCAAGAAGTCAGGAAGAGAGTGTTAGAATCCAGTTGTAATTCCTCAGTGGTGTGACCTATTGGGCATGTCACTCCAACTTTGAACTAAAAATGCTTTGTCTTCATTAAGGAGACAATTATTATACTTAACACAAGGTGGCTGTGATAGTCAGATAGGAAATGTATGGGTAGCACTGGAAGGTAGACACAAATATAAGAGTTTAGTATGAGAGATGAGTTTGTAAGGGGGTATGTTTCAAATTCTATGTGATGGGATGTGTCCTCATGAGGTTCTTGGCTTATTACCATTAGAGCAACTAACGGTCACTTAGAACCTTTACGTAGAGTAATACAATGATTAATTGTATGTTTAGAGAGGTCCTCTGTAGTGTGTTGAATATTAGTGAAGCTAGAATAGAGAAAAATCAGGAAAGAGGTGATTGCAGTTATTTTGTGAAAATTTTAAGCTTATTTTTATTTTAGATTCTTGTTTTGATTTATAGATATTTTCCAGTGTTTCGTGTCTGATACTTGTTAAAATAAATTAAAATAAACAGAAAAATAAGCTTGGACTATTGTGACCATACCATGACTGTTGGTAATTGATTTTATTCTACATAATTATCATTCTAATAACAATGTAAAAGAGAGAGAGGATACTTATAGGGGAAAAAGACAATTTAAATAATTTTGACAATTTTATAGTATACATTTAGCAATTGACTCTAATTACACCATATAAAATAATGAAAAACCTTTAACTTAAAATCCTAAGGAAAACATTCAACATTACCTATCAATATTTATCATAAAAATAAACTGAAGGTAAATGTTGTGAAAATTTTAATGTTTTTTAAACTTAAAATATCATATTTGATTTTTTAACTTAAATATGGGATAATTAATCAAGAATAGGTGATTATGGACCAGTACTTTAAAGACAAAATACCCCTTCAGAGGGAGAATCAGAAAGGAGGCATTTCTGAGGCTTCTCTGCTTTCCCCTCACTACATTCAGATTTCTGCTCAACTATAACCTCATCACGGAGAACATCTCTGTCTTTCTCCTATTCTCTCCCAATGTAAAAGGAACATTTTCCTATTCTACCACCTTATATCTTATCATCTGCTAACTTTTTTCTACAGGACTTTTCAACATCTGACATTGTACAATGTATTTATTCAAGAAGCATATTGTCAGCATTCCCCTCCAAAATATAAACTCTGAGATAAGGGATTTAGTCTATTTTGGTCTCTGAAACATCCTCAGTGCTGTAGGTAAGTTTTCAAACATACTGAGTGTTCAATAAATACATGTCCAATCATTTATGATATTCCAATACTGATGGCACTATTACAGTAATTAAGATGCTAGGTGGATAATTATTATACACACTATTTTGGTAAAACATCTTCTCCCTTCAATTCTAAACAAATTACACAGGATCACATAGCGTTTACTCTAAAAATTCCATTTTACTCTACAAAGCTTTGTAATTATCAGGCATGATAATTGGGCCTTTCCATAGGTAATTTCCCCAACAATAAAAATAGTCAACCTTGCTTTAACTCATCTGTTTAGGACTATAGTAGCTCATTCAAGTCTCCCCCAATGGTCTTTTGCTATAATCTTTGTATGCATGTCTAACAGAGTATACAAATTATTCTAAAAATATTCCAGTATAAAAAATCCAGACCTTCTAATGAGTGACTCTGCAGTTCTCTGTCTTTATAATGTGGGTTGGTATTCTCCTCAAGAGCTGCATTCTCTCTGTCCCATTCAGTGTTGTATGATATGGTGAAATGAAAGATATTCAAAACCCCCTTGACATGAAATAAGTCACTTTATACTTGGAGTTCAACTAGAAAACAGATTTGTCAATTTTCTGTGAATAAGATCCTTAAAGATAAAAAATATTTCTCTTAGCAGTAAGGGTCATTTCTTTTTTATTCAAATTATGTTCAAATTCATCTAGTGACTTACAAAATTGGTGGCATATGAGAAACCTCTGAGTTGATTTTTATAAATAACACTCCAAAGACCCACCTAGACCTACTAAATAAAATTCTCAATAGTGGTGCCTAGTAATATTATAATACACACACACACACACACACACACACACACACACACACACACACACCATCAGTAAACTGTTCCAAAAAATTTTGGCACCATACTCAGCAAAATTGGATTTCTGTTTGCCATGCACAATAGTATAATAATTCTCAGCAAAGCATGCAATAAAATACAAATTTTCTTGAGAGATAGTGGCACACATGTGACTATTTTCTAAAACGATTTAATATATGCATAGTTATTACAATAGCCTAATGATGCTTGCTATCCTCTTGTAACCAGATTTTAGCTCAAACCAACAATCTGCTATCCTCCCCAGGATTTCTCCTTAAAATCTCAAGGTCACTGTCTCTCAGTTACAGTATCCACAAGAGTCAGAATATCATTCTTACCATGTGCCAATTATAGTTCTTATCTCATTGGTACTTACCAAACACACATATTAAGACTATTCCTTAATTGGCTCAACGAAAGCACATAAACATTGGTTAGACATTGTTATTTTCAGAGTGCTAGTCTATAAAGCAAACTTTACTGAAGGTTCAGGAGGTGGAAGGGCTTACACTGCAGTTGTTCAAACAGCCTAAAATCGAATAATAGGAAATTATATGGTCAATGTACTAGCAGGAATTTTTTCCCACCACCTTTTGCCACAGTCTAAGCCTCTTGTCTCATTATCTAATATTATTATTTCTGTCTCCCCCTCTCCCTACCATGCCCACCAAGTTTTTTTGTTGCTTATGTAGTAATTTACCCTTTACTTCTGTCTCACAGTCTTCTTATAACACTTGCTCTTATGACTTCATTTAGAAACAGTGGTGGGTAAACTACAACAAGCATCCATTTGTTGTTTGTCTGCTTTTAAATAAAGTTTATTGGAAAATAGTCACATCCATTCATTTGTGTATAACTACATTTGTTTTAAAAATCTAGAGTTAAGTCATTGCAACAGAGATGGTATGAATGGCAAGACTAAAATATATACTCTGGCCCTTTACAGAAAATTGTCAACCACTCACTAAGAGAATTCCAGAAGAGTTTACTAAACAGAGACTCTCCACTCCTTAACAAGTCTTATGGGCCAGATGTTGTTAGAATTATTTTCCCACCATTTCACTTTCTCTCTAGGGAAGTATTTACAATTTCTGAGAGCAGCATCTGTCCTCCAAACCCTCCCTCTATGTGCCTTATGAAGGAAAACACAACATTAAAGATGTATTTTAAACACCAAGAACTTTCTCCAGGCTGTCCTCTGAGGGTAAGACGACCACATGCTGAATAGTATTTCATGATGTTGGCAGATTTCTAATTTTGCCTCTTAAATGAAATATAAATAAACCCAGTATGCAATGAATGACTTAATCTTTTAGAGATAGCACCTTTCTCATCACTAATCCTTATTCTTTCTAGGAGTTTGGTGTCCAGTTCTTCATATTCTGCGCTGGGTGTTGTGACTGAAAAGAACCATAGTTAAATTAAGGGATGTTTAATGCCACATTATTTCATGTTGTTGGTTATACTTTCTTCTTTCCTTCAACCACACCTTCATTTCTCTTGGAGGAAGGTGAAAGCAGTTCTCCAAAAGTCCCACTTGTAAATATTGCTTTCTGCCTGTGCCTTATCGCCTGGATACATTGAAATTTTCACACAGCTTTTTGAAACACCTAGAGGTTCAGAGTTCATTTTAGTTATCCTTCATTATGCTCCCATCAGGAAACCTGGTGCTCTGCACCATATCATCAATTACTGCTGAGTTTCCTCTAATACCCAGGGACAGAAGTTCAGGTAGAGTTCAGATAAAATCTCCTAACTTGGATGACTGGGATATGCATAAATGTTTTTGGTTCAAAGTTACTAACATCAATATTTAATTTTCACTGAGAAGGAAGATGTGCACAGCCTCTAAGTCTTCTTTGCCTCACAATCAGATTCTAATTCTGTATTTCTTAAACTCACAAATTAGAAAATAATATTATTAAGAGTGTGAAGTAGAAGACTCCTAGAAATCTTCTATAAATTCTGAAATCCCCAGAAATAATTCATGATAAATAGCATATCTCCTATGCTCCAATTAAGCTTTGGTCATCCCCCTCTGCTGAATGGAATCACGCTTATATGAAAAGTTTCTCTACTCTTAAATATGCACAATTGTTTTTGCCTTCTCATTGGTACATTGTCATACTTAGGCATAGGCAAGCAGACCATTAGGAACTTATGGGCCACCGGAAGGAAATGAAGCACTTTTAGTTTTCAATTGTAAATGGCATATGTAGAACTTTCATGATGCCTTTCCCTTCCTCGGGTCACTCTCTATCACATACCCTTGACCAAGTGCTTCTGGCCACCCATGAGGGACCATGAAAGGTCTGTGGGAACTGTCTCCTCTGAGGAAGTTGTTGTCAGGGTGTAAGTTCTCCCCGTGTAGGCCTTCAGTACAGCTCCTCGTGGTCAACTTTAAGCTGTTGTCTTCAGCATCAGTAGTAAAAAAGTTGAGATGGACATAAAGTACAAAAGAGTGAGCTTGGAGTCCATCAAACACATTATATCTGTCCATCAACAAAACTGACAGCAACGACCTAGTGAGAGTCATTGGCTCTCCTTCTCTCATTCCAAATATCATGCACATTTCTTTTTAGCCAACCTCACTGAAACCACACAAGGAAGAGGTTACTGGGAGATGTATTTTCCAGACTCAACCAAGTTGTCATCTAGCACGTAAATAAAGTAGGACACACAAAAAAAGTGGAACAAAAGTATGATTGCACTGGTTATGGTTCTTTAGGTAGCAAATGAAATATAGCTCAAACTGTTTCAAAGCAAACAACAACAACACACACACAGCTTTTGAAACACCTGGAGGTTCAGAGTTCATTTTAGTTTTCTTTCATAAAATGCTAAGTGTACCATTATCAAATAAAGCATTTGTTTCCTATCGGACACTTTGTTTCCTTTGATTCACAATCTTGTTTTGATTTTAGTTGTGTTCTCATTTTGTCTTTGTTTAATTAATTCATGTAACAACTAATTTGCTAAAATATGTAAGCAACCTGTAAGGAACATTTTCTCACATGTGAGCTATTGGTATGTTATATATATTTTTATATATATTCCTAACTTTTTATGTATTTAGTCCAGTTCTTTTAGACAATGACATAAACATTATTATGCCAATGTGTCACTTAGTACTATAATGTATTATACCATATTTTCAAAGTGATTTGCCAACTAAGACATAGCTATGAAAATAACTAATATTAATTAAATATTTCCATCATGCAAAAAGTATGCATTATTTTCAGCCACACTTTTGTGTCAAACAGCTTCTTCAAAACGAAAAGGCTGTTTGTAGATGTCTCGCTTAACTCAGCACTTCTTTCTCATCTATATTCATGGCTTTTTCAGGGTCTATGCAGTTAAATTTCAGAATCATGAGCACAACCTTATTTTAGAAAGAATCTTATTTCAATCCATTGGTGAATATTGAAGTATGAAGTGATAAAATTTAAGGGTATTGTAGGGTAAAGCATTACTCAAAAAATATAGGGAATTTTGGACTCAGTATCCTGTTGAGAGTCACACCAAGAAGGAGTTGAAAAGATTTACCAGTCTATGCATTCATAAATATGAAAAGTACTTCTAAAATTGAATTTTTTAAACTGCAGGTAAACTGTCAAAATAGTATTCCTTTTTCTTTTAAATATACAATTAGTTGTCAGCTAATTTATTTCATATATTAAAGATTAGTAAAATAATGAATAGGCATATAAATATGTATTTAATAGTATATTAACTAATGTATTAAAATCATCACTTTAACAAATGTTTACAGACTTTCTATATTGTATGGAATTGTAAATAGCTAACCAAACTAGTCTAAAAATAAAATATGTATCATTAGTAATCAAGTTAGAAATTCTGTGCTTAAGTAAAAAACATAACTTAGTAAGTATATAGTAGTCTAGATTTATTTCAATAAGAAACTTTTTATTATTTACATCAAAAGGATTTATTGTTTATATTTGTAAGTATCATTTGGGTTTTAGAACATGGGTATTTTAATATCTAAACTATCACTTTAATTGTATAAATAGTTCATGATACTATGTAATTATGAGGCCATGCTATAATCCAATATTTTGCTAACATTTTCCTATTTCATTTCTATATTTTCTTTAGGGAAATAAATTATTAGTCTCAGCTTCTACCTAGAGAGTATAAATTCAACACAACTGAACCTAGAAGACATCTGAATGGAAGGCTGTCAAACACAGTTGATTCATTATATGATCATTTTTGTCATTGTGATAGACATCAATATACCTGAAAGAATAATTTCTCCTTAACTGGAAGAAATTAATTTTTCTATGGATCTATACCAGACACATAAGATAAAAGTAGCACAGGACATTCATAAGCACTGTCATTAGATTCAAAATAATATACCCCAAATGTACACATTTCTTCTGTTTTATCCTAAACTTCCCAGCTGACACTATCATCTCTTCTTAGTATATTTGCTACTGTAGTTCATATTCTGAAAACCGCTTTACTGTTAACGGCACCCCTTCTTTAAAGAGTCATCACTAGTCAATCACAAGTGTTATTCACGGCCCATAAAGCTGACTACATAAGCATAGCACTGCTCATCCAACCTTAAAATGGAACGTAAGAGCTGAGAGCTTCTGGCAATGCAGACTATGACATTAAGAACTGTTGCAATGAGAACTGTGTAAATTGCCCACTTTCCATCCACCATGTTGAACAAAAGTCATAATATTTATCTTAGGACACATTTTTCAAGATCATGTGAGGTTATCATTGCTTTGAATTTGTTATTCAGGGATCTGTTTCTGTCCTTAGACTAGTCATTCAGACACATAACTGAAATACATTTTAAAATCTACACTAATAAAAGAGAAACATGGTAATTAGCGTACGATCGCTACCCTTTTCATTGGCTAATCAGTGAGTATATGCAAATTAACTGTCAGCCAAGATGGCGGCCGGCCGCCAGGCACTGAAGCGAGCAGGGAGGCTTGCTTGCTGCAGACTCCAACGTTCGCCGCCTCACTTGCCAGCCTCTCAGCTGCAAGTCTAAGCAACTATATACTATGTTGCAAATAAGAAGGTAAACAA
>NW_005362626.1:4675839-4690571 GCF_000412655.1 Myotis brandtii | reverse complement strand
GTGTGACAGGGGGCAGCGCCCCAACCCCCTGATTGGCCCTGCTCTGTGCGTGACAAGGGGTGGCGCCTCAACCTCCCCATTGACCCTGCCTTGAGTGTGACAGGGGGCGGTGCCCCAACCCCCCAATTGGCCCTACCCTGAGCGTGACTGAGGGTGGCATTGCAACCTCCCGATCCGCCCTGCTCTGTGCGTGACAGGGGGGAGCTCCCCAACCCCCTGATCGGCCCTGCTCTGTGTGTGACATGGTAGAGCCATAACCTCTCCATCGGCCCTGCCCCGAGTGTGACAGTGGTGGCGCCCCAACCCCCTGATCGGCCCTGCTCTGTGTGTGACATGGTAGAGCCATAACCTCTCCATCGGCCCTGCCCCGAGTGTGACAGTGGTGGCGCCCCAACCCCCTGATCGGCCCTGCTCTGTGTGTGACATGGTAGAGCCATAACCTCTCCATCGGCCCTGCCCCGAGTGTGACAGTGGTGGCGCCCCAACCCCCTGATCGGCCCTGCTCTGTGGGTGATAGAGGGTGGCGCCCCAACCCCCCTCCACGGGCCTTGCTCTGTGTGTGACAGGGTAGAGCCATAACCTCTCCATCGGCCCTGCCCCGAGTGTGACAGTGGTGGCGCCCCAACCCCCTGATCGGCCCTGCTCTGTGGGTGATAGAGGGTGGCGCCCCAACCCCCCTCCACGGGCCTTGCTCTGTGTGTGACAGGGTAGAGCCATAACCTCTCCATCGGCCCTGCCCCGAGTGTGACAGTGGTGGCGCCCCAACCCCCTGATCGGCCCTGCTCTGTGGGTGATAGAGGGTGGCGCCCCAACCCCCCTCCACGGGCCTTGCTCTGTGTGTGACAGGGTAGAGCCATAACCTCCCCATTGGCCCTGCCCTGAGTGTGACAGGGTGCAGCGCCCCAACCCCCTGATCTGCCCTGCTCTGTGTGTGACAGGGGGCGGTGCCCCAACCCCCCAATCAGCCCTACCCTGAGCGTGACTGAGGGTGGCATCCCAACCTCCCGATCCGCCCTGCTCTGTGCTTGACGGGGCGGCGCCCCAACTCCCCAATCGGCCCTGCTCTGAGCCTGACCAGGGGCTGCACTTAGGAATTGGGCCTGCCCTCTGCCACCTGGAAGCAGGCCCAAGCCAGCAGGTCGTTATCTCCCGAGGGGTCCCAGACTGCGAGAGGGCACAGGCTGGGCTGGGGGACTCCCCCTCCCCCGCCCCTCGAGTGCACAAATTTTTGTGCACCGGGCCTCTAGTAAATATATAAAAGCTATTCAGAGAGCTTCCTGTCAGGTTCCCTCTGCCTCATTATATGCAGCCAGACCTCCATATCTAGACAATGGAATGAATTCAGACATGGCCCTTCCCTCCCCTAGCAACCCACCCCAGACCACCACAAATTCATATTGTCTCAACATTATATCAGAGTCCCCTCCCCACAAAAAAGCCCCTTGCTTTATTTATTTTTGTGTTCCCTGTACCTGGCACTTGGGCATGACTAAATATATGTTGCCAAAGATAATTAATTGGATTACAAATAACTTGATATAGGAATCAGCTTTTAATTGGGGCAAATGCATATACACAAACATTTTTCATTTTTTATATAAATAAATTCCAAATAATTTTCAATCTGAACCAGATTTTCCATAAACAATTATATCAAAATATTTTAACCTGCTCATTACTTTTAATGATATATCCATCATTATGGGTTAAAATAATGCCAGAAACATTATATATGCTATAGTATGCTGCTATGTCTAACACTCCATACTTTCCATCACAAAAAATTGTCCATATGTAGAATAAAAACATTTTCTAGAATAATGTTGTCCTATAAGACTTTCTGCATTTATGGAAATGTTTATAAATCAGTGTTTTCCAATAGAATAACAGTAGTCACCTGTGGCCATTAAATAATTGAACTATGACTAGGGAAACTAAGAAATTAATTTTCAAATTTTGTTATTATAATTAATTTTAAATTTAAGTGTATATAGCTATAATAAACTACTGGCTACCCATTAGACCAGTGATGGCGACCCTTTTGAGCTCGGCATGTCAGCATTTTGAAAAACCCTAACTTAACTCTGGTGCTGTGTCACATATAGAAATTTTTTGATATTTGCAACCATAGTAAAACAAAGATTTATATTTTTGATATTTATTGTATATATTTAAATGCCATTTAACAAAGAAAAATCAACCAAAAAAATGAGTTCGCGTGTCACCTCTGACACGCGTGTCATAGGTTCGCCATCACTGCATTAGACAGTTCACTCTTAGAAGTCAGAGAGAAAACAAAATATTTCAGCTTCTTAACATTTGGTAACTGAGAAAATAAGGGATTGAAAGTAGAGGTCATAGAAAAGCTACCAATAAAACATTTCTTTATTGATTGAAGACCAGAGATACAAATTTTCTTTTTATTATTCAGAAAGACTTTTATTAAGTTTTTTATTAGCTATCCAGAAATTATCACATGCCCATTGTCCAATGATAAAAATAAAACCACCATCATAAATAAAAATAATTCAACATTCAAAATAGATAACTCAAAAGCAGAAAAAGTAATTTACTGTTGGCCATTGCTTAAAGCAACATACTTATTTAAATGGCTTTTTATCATCTATACAATTGAAATCATGATCATTAATTCAAGATATTAACTGGTCTTAATCATTGGGATTAATTTAATAGGATTTTGTAAAATTATTTTGGTCACACAAAATCTACTATATGTCTTTCAGTTCCATTCATTAAACTCAAACCAACATAAATATCTTAATTAAAACTTAAGACCCAAAAAGTGTAAATAAATAATTTTAATATAGTCATTTTCAGTGACTATAAACTGTTAATTACATGATGAAGTTTTGCGAGAGAATATTCCATTTAAAAAATAAAATTTTACCCCTAAGTGAATACAGTGAGGACATCTATAAAATGCTAAATAAATATTCACCACTGTTGAATTTTGGAGTGCAAACATTAGATGTAATAGTTAATATTCCAAATTCTCCATCTTGGATACAAAATTAAACAAGCAAGCAAGCAAAAAACAAACAAACAAAAAATCTTAAGGGTGGAATCTATTAAAAAATGGTCACAAGAAACAGACAGGTACCGTATATATCAATATGTCAGTCAATAGGAGGATGTAGTGATGGGAGAGTGAAAAAAATCTCTAGTCAAAGAGCTTTGAAATATGTGCTGTTGACAGAAAACAGTATGGTGGTTATGAGAGGGAAGGGGGGTGGGGAAATAGTAAAAGGTAAAGGGGTCAAATATATGGAGAAGAGAAGATTTGACTTTAGGTTGTAAACACAAAGCAATATACGGATGATGTGTCATAGAAATGTACACTTGAAACCTATATAATTTTACTAGCCAATGTCACCCCAATAAATTTAATTAAAAAAAAATAAATTTTTAAAAATCCTCCTTTTTTAGCCACTCCCTTCACACCTCCTTCCTGAGGTACCTGGTGCCACCAAATTTGAGTCTGGAAAATTCTAAAGTGAAAATCAGTCTGTTTTTCTGCTCTCCTCACAACCAATTTTGGGTATTTTTCTGTCTAACAACTCAAGCTTCCTTTGTTTTTGGTCCTTTGTTTAATGACTAAACCTTCCATCCAAGAAAGGCTAATAATTGTGTTATAATCCAAGTATAGGCCCTTCAGAAAAAGCTCAGTAAATATGAGCCATAGAACACAATTTCATCAGGACAGAGTCATGGAATCTGCCACTTACCCCTGAGGCTTACTCCTCTCATATCTGAGTCCTTTCCCACTGAAAATCAAGATGTGCAATATTAAAACTCCCCATGACAACAGAGAAATCATATTATTATAGATGGATCCAGAGAAACAGCAGCAGTAAATATATTTATGAGCTTAATTATGTGACAATAAATTAAGAATAATTTCCTCTTTAGCCTCTAGACAATTGGTAGTCTAACATTTCTCACAGGCATGGATTTATTTAATCATTTTAATTAATTTAAATCCTGTCTCTCCTGTGGCTTCATTATAAAAGAAAAGTAATTTTTCACTTAACTGCAAGTTTCAATGTTTAGCACTGATTTTTCCTAAGTAGAAACTTTCTATATACTTCCATGTATATATGTTAATGCATGAGAAAATATAATGGGTCTAAAATTTAATGATTTATATTACTGAAAAGTTTTTTTGTAGTGTAACAATGGTCTGAAATTTGACAGTAACTTATATATATAATATCAAGGCTTTCTTTTTTTCTTTTGCTATTCTGCGAAAAGAAAAAAGGATTTGAAAATATAGGCAGCAAATGACTACAGAACAATATGTATTTTTCTTCCCTTTTGGCTGAAAACTATTACTTCTTCCTCAAATTTCCAGAGTTGTACAAAAAGCCACTAGAAGGGCTCATTGAAGAGATTTGTTGCTGAATGTAAGAACTTATTGAACCTGTGACTATGGAAGTCATGATGCTGGGGACCTGGGTTGATCTATATTTTCAATTACCTAAATATTGATGGATAATCAGAGATTTATTTTACTGCAGAGGCCCCAGCACAATATGAAGTATCTGTGAAGGGAGAGTGGTGAGCTTTCCTCACTCTAACCAACAAATCACTGCTGCACAAGGCAATTCATGAATATGTAAAAGCAAAACAATACAGTTGATTGAAAAGTAATATAATACAAGTAGTGAGATAGCAAAATTGGAGCCAAAAATGAGTCATGTACAGATAGTTTAGAAATTCAGCATTTGTAAATGTAAAGTGAATATGGGCAGTTCCCTCAGTTCACATGCAATAAGATATACCTATCAATTGGAGAAGGTGAGCATAAGTGTGAAATGATCTTGAAATCCCAATGAGAACAATCCAGAATGTGGCTAAAATTAGCTTTAGCATCTATCATTTGCTCACATGATTTGCCAGCCCTCACTGAAAGTACATTAGTGATTTACCAAGAATGACATTTGTGAAAACTTTTATAACTCACACTAGAGGCCCGGTACACAAATTCATGCATGGGTGGGGTCCCTCGGCCTGGCCAGAGATCGGGGCCAATAGGGGCCAGCCGATCAGGGCCAGCTGGCCAGGGGGAGGAAACGTGGGAGGTTGGCTGTGGGAATGCACTGACCACCAAAGGGCAGCTCCTACATTGAGCGTCTGCCCCCTGGTGGTCAGTGTGTGTCATAATGACCAGCTAGTTATCTATATTATTAGATAGGATAAAAGTGTATATAATATAATATATATATACACACACACACACACACACACACACACACACACTCTAGGGGCCCAGTGCACGAAATTCGTGCACGGGGGGTGAACCTGAACCCTCTCCAATCTGGGAGCCCTCAGGGGAGCCCTCTCCAATCCGAGAGTTTCTGTCTGTCTTTGCAATCATATGAGCAAATTGTCTGAGATCCCAACTCAGTTTGGTTTGTTGCTCACAGAATAATAGAGGCATTTTTTTTTTCTTTGCTCCATTGGTGGTGATTTCCTAGAAGTTTTAGGATATCTTCCCTTTAATTTTTCCTAGACACTCTGATTTTACTTGTCTCTCACCTTTGCTTTCCCTCCATCCCCAACTGCAACATTGCTCCAGGCTCAGTTTGCTCTAGTGCAGTGGTTCTCAACCTTCCTAATGATGCAACCCTTTAATACAGTTCCTCATGTTGTGGTGACCCCAACCATAAAATTATTTTCGTTGCTACTTCATAACTGTAATTTTGCTACTGTTATGAATCGTAATGTAAATATCTGATATGCAGGATGTATTTTCATTGTTACAAATTGAACATAATTAAAGCATAGTGATTAATCACAAAAACAATATGTAATTATATATGTGTTTTCTGATGGTCTTAGGCGACCCCTGTGAAAGGGTCGTTCGGCCCCCAAAGGGGTCGCGACCCACAGGTTGAGAACCGCTGCTCTAGTGTCTAGGAGAGCCATTTGCCTCCAGAACTATGATTCCCAGCATTCCTGGTGCTCCCTGCACTCTGGGCTTCCACTTCCGGTCCTGGGGCTGCCACCAAAACTACTATTCCCAGAATTCCTGGTGCTCCCCAAGCTCTGGTTTTTTTCTGACTGAGGGAGCCATGTCCTCCCAAGCCTCTGGCTCTCCTGCTCTGCTCTCCGTCTGGTAACTGAGGGAGCCACGTCCCTCCAAGCTGCCAGCTCTCCCACTCTGCTCTGTGTATGCAAATTACCTGCCAATTTGCATACCCACTCCTCATTGGATGGTGGGCGTGGCTTGGGCGTGGCTTGAGCATAGCGGAGGGATGCTAATTTGCATGTTTCTCTTTTATTATATAGGATATTATATAATGCACCCTAAAGTTTATTTTAAAAGTTTATTTTAATATAAAAGAATTTTGGAGGGTACTAAATTAGACACTTTTAAAAAAAGAATGTTCTATGAAATGACATTTTTAAGTAGACTTCCTTCTTTTCTAAAATTAGGCTAGATGCTCCCTTTTCAAATGTCTGCCTAGAGAAAAGTGCATGAAACATGCTCCTTGGTATTTACATTGAAACTATTTGATAACTGTATCTGCTTGCACGTACAGCTACCCCTCTGATATCTATCCTTATCTCTGGGAGCCCCATAATTATCATTACATTGACTACACATTAACTTAGAGATTACTCCCAACTTTGAAAATCAGCTTCATTTAGAACAAAACTTTTTGTATATCTCAGCCTGATCCAGTCTTTTTACACTGATAAGTAGATTTTTATGACATTTTTAATACCTAAGTCACATATAGTTCTTACATACTGCTCTGTAGCTTTGCTTTTAGAATGCTATTTTGTGTTAAGTATTTGTTTATATATGGAATAAAGGAAGAAAATTTAAATATAACAAGGTCAGAGAGTTTTATGAAGCTATTATTGTTAATTTCCTACTGGATGCCTGGTGCATGAAATTCATGCATGCGGGCAAGGGGGCTCTCAGCCTGGCCTGCACCCTCTTGCAATCCGGAACACCTCGGGGGATGTCCGACTGCCAGGCCTAAACTAGCTGTTGGACATCCCTCTCACAATCCGGGACCTCTGGTTCCTAACCGTTCGCCTGCCTGCCTGATCGCCCCTAACTGCCTCTGCCTCGGCCCCCACCACCACAGCTTCATCCAGAATGACGTCTGGAAGGTCATTCCGCTGTCCGGTCTAATTAGCATATTACTCTTTTATTATTATAGATTATTTTTCTAACTTCATGAGTTGATTATCTTGGGGGTCCTATACTATATAATAAAAGCCTAATATGCAAATTGACCGAAAGCAGAATGACCGGTTGCTATGACATACACTGACCTCCAGCGGGCAGACGTTCAAAGCAAGAGCTTCCCCCTGGTGGTCAATGCACTCCCACAGGGGGAGCACCACTCAGCCAAAAATTTTTATAATCAATTAAGTACTTTGGTTTATTAAGAGTAAATTATCATTTTTGTTATATTGATAAGCCCATACAGCAGGGTTTGGGACTCTTAAAAGATGATGCTTTGAAAAGAGAAACCAGAAATGTCATGCTTCTTTGCATTTAGTTTTTCTCTTTTATTTTATTTTTTTTACTTAGATTAATGGTATATATTTGCTACATCAAAATTTTAAAAAATTCATACTTCTTTTTTTTTCATAGCATGTTAGATATTTCACTACTCTGAGGGTTATAGCCTTGTGAGTCTGTGTTTCTTATTTGATTCAATTTAAATTTCCAAGTGATTTTGTTTTTTCCACGTTTTTAATAGCCATCTGTTCCATGGTTTTTTTTAAGACTGAAATCCAAGCATGAAAATCTTAAAATGGAAATGCTCCCACTCAGTACTATGCAGATAAATTTGCTGCCTTTGTCATATATATGCCAACCACATATGGGATGGAGAGTATGAATTCATGTCATTTTCCATACCTGACCACGTGAGCTTTGAAGGGTGTGTATAAGGCGGTGTTAATGATATTCCCTGTGACTTTCAAATGGGGCAGATCACTGAATTTAGCACATTTCAAGAAGAAAAGTCCCGTCTAAAAAATGATTGCTTCTGTGGGTGACTTTTCAGGAAACTGGAGCTGTGTGAAGCATTATAAATCCTAGGAAATCATTCATTATTTCTGAACTGCTATAACCACTTTCCTTATGTCATCACTGTGTGATGCTGTATGGAGAGTCATTTCTCTTATTGAAGTAACATTCCTGGATTCATCAATTCCTTGGCACATTACAGACTATACCGGCATCACAGGTAACCCTCTGCCTAGGTCAAAGGAGGGTCCTCTCTGGGTTCCTGCCAACTGTGCCTGGGTTACTGTAGTCCTTCCAGGAGCACCATTTATCACAGCTGTGAATTTTCCTTTCCCATTAGGTTTAATCCATAACTTTTTACAAGGGACTTCCAACCGAGTGAAAAAATCATTTACTTGCTTTAATGTGTTCCTACTACACAGGGGCGGAGTCATTTGGAACTAATTTACACCACAATTCTTTCCTGTGAGACCTGAATAATCCCTGCAGGGAGTGAGTGACGTATCTGTGTAAAATTAGAGTTCATTTTCACAAATTGATGGGAGGGAGAGAAAAGTCAGTGTATTTCTACCTTCTCTGGAACTAAAGGGTTGGACTAAAATAAATTTGGACCACTAGTCAAAGACCTTTATCCTCCTCCCTGTATTCTGTCATTAACAGTGGTTGTCATGGCTGCCCAGTTATGACAAATTGAGTGCAAACCCAGTTATTGTCATGTATTTGTTGCTTCTTTCTAAGTGTGAGAAAGATACTTCTATTCTTCCTCCATCTTTTTAGAGGTTAGATAATCATTTCTCCTGGGTAGGAAATATATTTTCTTCCCCTGCAAATGCAACTATACTATAATGTCAGAATGTTCCAAGTGAGATCCTATTTTTCAGATGAAATTAGGATATATGTATTTGTTTTACATTGTCTTTTAAAAACAAACTAGTTTGCTTTCGTTGGACAAAAGTGGATTACTTGAAAATGACATTCATATTGCCTTCTGGTCATTAGTTTCATTTAATCTGTAGCATCTCTAAAAGGAGAGATGGAAGGCTCTTTTTACCATTATAGATACAGCTGTACTTTTAAAACTTCTAAATTTTGATTGTGAATTATATGTATTCCAATAGCCCTCTCTCTAGTCTACCTAGGAACAAAATGTCATTATTTTTCTTGGCCTTTCTCATGAATGTCACTATGCTCTAAATTTCTATCCTACCAAATGATTAAGAATATTTTTTAAATGAATTATTTGAAATGGCTATTTTGTTTATGACTTCATTTGTATAATCTGTTGACCTTTTTCTGTATGGCACATTTTAAGCAAACAAACATTATTTTAAAATAATTTTAGATGAACAGAGAAGTTGCATACAAAGAGAGAGATCCCATATACACCACACCTAGTTCCCCCTGTTAACTTTTTACATAACTATGGTACATTTGTCAGAACTAAGAAGACAACTGGTACACTCTTATTAGCTAACCTCCACAGTTTAATTGGATGTCATTCCACCTTCTGTACTTTTTCTGTTTCAGGATCTGATCCAGGATAACACCCTACATTGAGGAATCATGTTTTCTTAGCCTCATCTGGTCTTTGATTACTTTTTCTCACTCTTTCTTATTCTTGATGATCTTGACAATTCTGAGGGATACTGGTATGGCATTTTATAGAATGTCCTTCAATTTGGGTTTGTCTGACTTTATCTCATGGTTAGACTGGGGTTAATGCTTTGGTGGAGGAAGACCATAGAGGTGAAGTTCATTGTCATCAAATCAATGCTGTTGTGGTTTTTTTTAATAAGTTTTTATTGACTTTTAGAGAGAGAGGAAGGGAGAACGATAGAGAGATAGAAACATCGATGAGATGAGAGAGAAACATCATCTTATGGCTGCGTTCTGCATCCCCCCTACTGGGAATAGAGCCTGCAACCCTGGCATGTGCCCAGACCTGGAATCGAACCCATGACCTCTTGGTTCCTGGGTCAACGCTCAACTGCTGAGCGACACAGGCTGGGCAATGCTGTTTTTAAGTTAGAGTATTATACAAATTAAAAAGTCTAATCTATAATTTATGTTCTTTTCAATTTAACACATCCACAAATAGAGGTTATCTGAAGAGTGGACTTTGATAAAATAAATTAAAATAATAGCAATTTCACTCAGGATTTTAAAACACTTTTAAATTTAAGCACTAAAACTAAACACAAAATTACAAGATAATTTAGTCATTATTAAACTAGAGTCTACACTTCATTCTAGAGAAATTTTAAGTATAAATATATTTAAATTTTTATTTGGAAGTGTGGGGAGAAAAACTCTATCAAATTCATTCAAAATTTCCTTCCCTGGAAAATGACTATCATAAGCCTCTATTATTAGGTGTGGGGTCAGGAAATGTTACTCCTGAGAATTCAATACAAGTAACAGGCTGTCTTCACTTTGTGAGACTGTGTGGTGTCTATTTAATATATTTGAACTGTGGTTGACCATGGATAAGCAAATCCATCTATAAGGAGACTCCTGCACTTAAGGAGGGACCATTATTATGCCTTCATAGAGCAGAAGACCAGGCTACCTGGAAATTCAGTTGTTTTGAAGATTTATCAGAGAGCAAGAAGCAAGCCAAACTAGATGAGTTCATTTAAAGCCGTGGTTCCCATTTCGTGCAATGCCATTCCATTGGCCAAAGGAAGCTACCTGGTTAAGCAAAAACATCAATGGTTGGACAAGAATCCTTGGCCCAGAGTGAGAGCCCCCTATAAAAACACACTTACTGTTGTTTAAATTTATTTTGTAGCATGCAACAGAATCTTAGCGTACGTATATCAGAAAATAAACTAGATCATGCCCCAAAGCATTGTAATTCTTTCAAACTTCTGTTTAAGGACATATTCGCTTCTTTACAGGTAATATTTATGGGAAAATATAATTCCCTCTGTCTTCAGACTTTCTATTAAATGGAAATGTGTCTTCATTTACAAAGGAGGGAGGTAAACAGAAAAGAAAGAAGTTGTTCTGTAAAACAGGTAATATACTGTAGATGGAAAAATGTCTCTTCTAAGTTTACCTTCTATCAGTTCAGTGCAAGTTGGAGCAGACAGCTCTATTAGAGGCTATCCTGGCAGCCACAGAAAGGCCTCTCTTTTCTATCTCACTTCCTGAGATAGAAACAGGCTAAAAGCAGGACCATGCTAATTTGATGTATGGACTCCTGAGCAGGAGTCTTCTGTTGCACACTGAAAACTGTCCTTATAGAAGTCTTTCTTATTAGGAAACATTTCCCAATACTGCTTTAGTCTCATTTATGAAGTCTAGCAATGTAGCTCAAAGTGACATGTTATTCTACAGAGGTTAAAAAGGGATTGTATTTTAAGATGAAATCTAGCAATGTTATGAAGAGCCCGGCAGCACAAAGTCTCGGATAATTTGGGAAATTAATATTTACTTGATACGCCATGACACTTTCATTAAAAGTTTTTGAATAGGGTGATTGAAGGTTGTTGTACATTAAAAAGTAATGGAGCAATAGGACTTCCATAGAGTAGACTAGTCAAATTTATTTTCAGAAAGGTCATCCTAATAGTAACAGCTATACATTGAAAAATATAGTTACTGAGGCTTATCTTTGGGCTCTTCGGGTGTAGACTTTCACAAAGTAATTTTTCTTATGGGATGATACATCCACCTTAACTAGAGCCAAAATTGCCGATAGTTTCAGCTGTTATGTTACCACTGGGGCCTTTCACTAGAATATCACTTTCTGCCTTTCAATTGCATTTTTAAAATTTCATGGCCTTAATTGCATCTAGCATTTCATTTTTAACAAGTAGGTGGTATTACATAAATTTATTACAGTAAATTTCCCAATCTTTAAAAAAAATCCATCAGTTATAACAATGCCATTAAATGGATTAACAGACATTCAAAATAATGAATGAAACCAGATTTTAAAGAAAAATAAACAACATTCCTGAATATAAAACACATTTAATTGTCATAAAAATTTCAATATAGGAACTTATTATAATCTCACACAGTACAATATTTGATTAGAAGTCTTATATACTTATGCATTTAGTATTTACTTATATACTTTCCATAATCACATCAAGGAAACTCTCTCTCTATTCACCTATGCTTGCAAATGAGGTCCCATTAATTTCATACTGGCAGGAACATAGATTGGGTGGTCACTGTTTGATCTGTCATTAGACTATCTTCTACAAGTATAAATTTAAAATTAGATACTGCAAAATTTAGCTAAGCTATGTTTTAATCCAAAAGGAATAATGAATCCTTTCTCTTTTTGCTCTCCTATGTCATAATAAAAACCTGTCTGCATGTTTGCTTACCAATCTAAGATCAAGCAATATTAACTTTTATTTAAATTTTATTAGTGAGATAATATATATTTTTCCAAACTCTTAAAACTACAAGAACACAAAAAATTATAAATAAGTAAAAAATGTGTTTATCTTTTCTAAATAATCATGCTCATACTATTATTTATTTTTACTATAGAATAGTATTTATAAATATATTTTTATACAAAAAAGAAACTCAGATGTATAAACAACAGTGTTTTCTAATTTAACATCTCATTTTTTTTAGAATAATAGAGAGATGAGACTGTGTAGAGGTGCTAAAAGTCTAGAGGTTGCGGGGGGGGAGGGGGGAGAAGGTTTAAATTAATGATTAAAGTCAATAATTTATTAACACATTCAAACAAAATTTTAAATATCATTTGTTTTTGAGAACTATAGATATGATGAAAACAAAAATTGGTTTTAGATCTTGAGGTTAACGTGCAAATTTCAGACACCTGTATTAAGTGAATATAAAATGAGTATAAAAGGCATGGCTTTTTTTCTCTATCCTAGCAAGGCAGAGATGTGTACAAAATTTCTACCGCAGGGCTGAGGAAATCCCGGACAACAGGGACAGAGAGTGGTATTTTATGGACAACAATCTCATTTCCGTAAAAGTTTTTAATTACTCTTGTGTCTTAGGAATTTCTGATCCAGGAAAGGCTATGAATATGTTAGACTGAGTGTTTTTGTCTTCAGAGCTGGAAGACAATCATCAGGCCCTCACTCAGCTTTCCCAGCCTACCACCTTATAATTAAAGATCACATTTCTCTAATCATTGGTGGAAATCTTGTTCTCTAGCACTCTCCTATAACCAGACTTTAGTAAAAAATGAGCTGAACAAGAAATTGAAATTCCATCTAAAGAAATCCAGGACACAGAGAAAATTATCAGTTGAAAAGGTTAAAATTCAGACCCAGAGAAACAGAACCGCAAGAGGAAATTTATAAAAATGTTAATTAATAAGTTAGAGCACATCTTGGCTTTTGTGTATGATACAGCAACAAACAAGGGTGCGCAGGTATCTCTTCCAGATCCTGATTTCATTTCATTTGGGTATATACACAAAAATGGGGTTACTGGATCAAGTGGAAATTCTGTTTTTTAGTTTTTCGGGGAACTTTCAAACTGTCTTCCATAGTGGCTACAGTAATTTACATTTCCACCAAATGAGTGGCTACTGATATAATGGGATCCTATCCAAGGTGTCTGCTGAGCTCTGTTTCTTTCTGGAGCACAAAGTCCTTTTCCAAAATTGAGTGGCTATTGTCATAATTCGGTGTCTTTTGGTGTATGTCTGAGGTCCCCACTTTCTTTCTGGCTGTCAGCTAGGGATTTTCTCAGCTCCATGAGGCTGTCTGTAATTCCCTGCCATGTGGCCTTCTCACAAGCCACCTCACAACATAGCAGCTCACTTTTTAACGTTCAGGAAGAAATCTCATCCCTCAAGGCTTCTAAAAAAGAATTTTACATAATGTAAATAATCCTGGGAGTGACTCTTCCACATGCTGTATTCTGTTCACTAAGAGCCAGTGTCAGTGTCCATCTCCACTAAGGGGGCGGGGCGTTATTAGAGGTGTGACTCATTGTATCATTCTAGGCTGTGACTGCCACCCATAAATTAAATAGTTGAGACAATTCTTCCTCGTTACTTCTGAGACCATGAGTCAAGCATAAATAAAAATCTTGAATGATTGGAATTCATGAGACAGAAGGTAAAAAGTATGTGATATATAAAAGAAATATGGCAAGAAAATAAAATTGATGGAAAGAGAAGACCAATATAATAAAAATATTTTCCTATTTGAAGTAAATAATCAAGATTTAACAGAGAATTCAAACATTGTTACAGGAAAGGTAACTATAAATGGAATGAAACATAATTTGCAAATTACTATGGAAAATTTTGAAATGAAGAGCAACATGATCCAATCAAAGAAAAAAAGAGAGAAACCAATTACATAAAATAAATAAATGTTATAAATAATCATGCAGAAATCAAAGCATAAAAGTTAACACTCTACATTTTAATGTTCTTAACACTCCCATCAGGACAGATTACCATGAAAATGTGATACTGTGATAACCAGCAAAATATTCATTTATGCTGCAACAAGGAACAACACATATAAGAGAAATAACATAAGTTAAAAATATAGAAAATAAAGAGGTACAGGCACTGCAGAAAAAAAGAAGGAAGAATAAACATTAAATATCAGACAAAGGGGCCAACCATTATCTCATGCAGACATCCTATCTAATAATAGACAAACATGGTAATTGACTGTACCTTCGCTATGCCTCCCATTGGCTAATCAGCGAGATATGCAAATTAACCCAACCAAGATGA
>NW_005362626.1:4657955-4672213 GCF_000412655.1 Myotis brandtii | reverse complement strand
AACAAAGTTTCAATTATAGAAGCTAAACAAACCCCAGATACCTGCTTTCAGCAGGCCATGGCCACAGAGCTGGAGCGAGCAAGAGCCCGGCTCTCAGCTCCAGTGATGGCAACAAAGTTTCAATTATAGAAGGTAAATAAATCCCAGAATAAAAAAAAAAGAAAGAAAAAAAGGAGAGGCTGGGAGCTTC
This sequence comes from Myotis brandtii, assembly GCF_000412655.1. Classification (NCBI taxonomy): domain Eukaryota; kingdom Metazoa; phylum Chordata; class Mammalia; order Chiroptera; family Vespertilionidae; genus Myotis; species Myotis brandtii. Next base: position 4,672,023 of record NW_005362626.1, on the reverse strand, counting down.
AGTCACCAGCCAGCCTGAAAACGGCCCTCAGTCCCTCACCCAGACTGGCCAGCCACCCCAGTGGGGCTCCCTACCCTAAAGGGGGTGTGGCGAGCCTGAAAACAGCCATCAGCCCCTCATCCAGGCTGGCCAGGCACCCCAGTGGGGACCCCCACTCTGAAGGGGGTGTGACCAGCTGCAAACAGCGGGACACCCACCCTGATCCAGGACACCCTTCAGGGCAAACCAGCCGACCCCCACACATGCACCAGGCCTCTATCCTATATAATAAAAGGGTAATATGCAAACTGACCCTGACAGCAGAAGGACTGGGAATGACTTGTCATTATGACACACACTGACCACCAGGGGGCAGATGCTCAATGCAGGAGCTGCCCCCAGGTGGTCAGTGCGCTCCAACATGGGGGAGCTCTGCTCAGCCACAAGCCAGGCTGATGGCTGCCAGTACAGCGGTGGTGGTGGGAGCCTCTCCTGCCTCCTCAGCAATGCTAAGGATGTCTGACTGCAGCTTAGGTCTGCTCCCCGCTGGCAAGTGGACATCCCCCAAGGGCTGCCGGGCTGCCAGAGGGATGTCTGATTGCCAGCTTAGGCCCAATCCCCCAAGGAGCAGGCCTAAGCCAGCAGGTGGTCATCCCCCGAGGGGTCCACACTACGAGAGGGCACAGGCAGGACTGAGGGACCCCTCCTCCCGAGTGCACAAATTTTTGTGCACCGGGCCTCTAGTGATTACATATAACAAATTTAGATCTCTACTTTTGATGCAGGGGATGTTACAAAGTGTAAGACTTTTGCCATATGTATTCATTACTGTCTGGATTTTATCGAGAGTATTTCAGTGTGTCAGGGTTGACAACTAAAATATAAGGTTGAGGGACGGACTGGCTATTAGGATCTACTCATCATTAATTGCAAACTCTAACACATGTTATATCTGGGCCATATTCTGTAATAGGCTCTGACATCTAGAGGCGAATGCTTAAAAGAAACACATTCTGTTCTCCCTCTCCTAATTAAAGAAATGTTATGACTTAAAAAATAAAAAGTGTTCCCACATTTGTAGATACATTTGCAGGTCTTTGGGAAAGTATTATTCATTGACAATTAATAAAATTTGTCATATAGAGCAAATGATGGCCTGCTTACTTATATATGCACATTATCTATATACTAGAGGCCGGGTGCATGACATTCGTGCACTTAGGGATTGGGGGGGTCCCTCAGCCAGGCCTGTGCCCTTTCGTAGTCTGGGAGCCCTCAGGGGATGTCTGACTGCTGCCATAGGCCCGTTCTTTGCGAGACACGCTTAGCACAGCCACAGAGGTGGGAGAGGCTCCTGCCACCACTGCTGCGCTTGCCAGCCATCAGCCCAGCTTCTGGCTGAGCGGCGCTCCCCCTGTGGGAGCACACTAACCACCAGTGAGCAGCTCCTGAGTTGAGCGTCTGCCCCCTGGTGATCAGTGCGCATCACAGTGACTGGTTGTTTCGCTGTTTGGTCGATTTGCATATTACCCTTTTATTATATAGGATATAAAACCATAGCGACCAAATGACCAAACCACCAGTTGCCCAGTCGCTATGACAAGCACTGATCACCAGGGGGCAGATGCTCAATGCAGGAGCTGCCGCCTGGTGGTCAGTACACTCCCACAGCCAACCTCCTTCAGCCAGTCAACCTCCAACGGTCCCTCCCCCTGGCTGGCCAACCTCCTGCAGTCTCTCCCCCTGGCTGGCCAGCCCCTATTGGCCCTCATTGGGGTCAGCCGGTCAACCTCCCACAGTCCCTCCCCTGCCAGCCAGCCCCAATTGGCCCCAATTGGGACTGGGAGAGATGGCCCCGGTCAGCCCCGATCACTGGCCGGCCAAGGGACCCCACCTGTGCATGAATTCATGCACTGGGCCTCTAGTCTATAATAATAACCAAGAACTTAATCAACCTTGAATTACAGTGACTCTAATTCCCCTACTTGCCTCACTAGATATATCCAGAGAGTCATCTACCCATCTATCCAGGTCCAACCATTGAGATATTGGGAATTTCAATCTCAGCTTTACTTCACTTTAGTACATTCCATGTTAATTATGATGACAATGATGATGCATACATAGATAGATAGATAGATAGATAGATAGATAGATATAACATGTAGAAGATTGAAAACAATATACTGTTTCCTACTTTTATTAAACATGTTATAGTGCATATTTTCCTTAAGGGGTCCAAAAATATGAACAATGAACTAATTGTGGGGAATATGTTTATTGAAATATAATTGTAAAAAGTTAGTGAACTAACCAATTGTGGAAAGAAAGTCTTACAAAGTCAATTCAGTAAAAATCAACCAGCAATATACTGCAGGTGTAATTGTCTACATTCAAATTATTAGAAGAACACATCTGGATAAATCATTTAAACTTTGTCTGCCTCACTTTATTTAAGTCTACAGGTGGCTTAATACTTTTTCTGTTAGGGGCAGAAAGAGAATATCAGGGACCAGCTATAATTATAAGAAATATTAATCATTCTCTGTTAACCATGATTGTTCTGTTCGATTAGAGAAAGCACATTCTAACCTGGCTGGGAGCTGTACGCCCTGGAACATGGGAGCTCACATTGGAATGCAGTCAGTCCATCCTCCTGTCCTGAGAACTGCCTATCACTATGAAAAGATTTGCAACCTCATGGCTGAAACAATTTAGTCCCAGAGGCACCTGCTCTTTACAACCCCAGCCCGTATAACCTGACGGGCCCAGAGGCACCTACCATCTGTGACCCTCCACCTTCCTGTCCTTATGACCTGTAACCTGTAATGATTATCCCATGCCTACTTTCCCATACCTATAATTCCTACTTTCCCACATAATCTTTGTTTTTCTACCCAATATAAGCAGCTGGCTTATGGTGGGGCGCAGAGCAGATTTTTGTGGATGACCTGCTGCTCTCCCATACTGCCAGCAGTATTGGAATAGATGCTCATATATGGTTCAACCCTGTCTCTGCTTAATTGGCTCAAATAGTGACAGGCAGCCCAGACCTCTTGGTTGTCTGGTTACATTTCCTCATAAGAAAAATGTGGGAATAAAATGTGAGTTAAAATGTGTGTTATTTTTCACTGGCAAAATGACCATTGGCAAAGATTTATTCACCAAAATTATATTCACAATATCACATGATCTCACTTATACATGGAATCTAATGTTTACAATAAACTGATGAATAAAATAGAACCAGAGGCATGGAAACAGGGAACAGAATGGCGAATCTCAGCGGGAAGGGGGGAGGGCGGGAAGAGGCTAACCAAAGAATTCATATGCATATATGCAGAGCCAGTGAACACAGACAATAGAGTGGTGAAGGCCTTGGAAGTGACTGGAACCAGGTGATGGGGCAAGGGGGGAAACAGAGGGGGTAAACTTTAATACTATCACCAATAAATATTTTTTAAAAATTATATTCACACCACCAACTTAAGCGTTCACTGTGACATGGTATATTTTTAACTACTGGAGATATTCTTTAAAATTATCAATAATATTAATATTAGCATAGCTAAAATCATTTTGTCCCCAGGCCAAAGATAAGTTAAATTTAGGGTATAAGACATTGCAAAGTAAGACTTTTTTATACATTTTGAAAATTGAGTATGATATATAGGGCAAGCTACTTTTCTTCAAATACATTTTTATCTATTTAGTTTTATTTTTTATTTATTTACCAATTTGTTAGCTTGTTTGATGGAAACACTATTTAGCATGGTTTTGCATATAGAAACTGGTACCAACATATAATTATCAGTTCATTCAACAAGACAGAGAAACTTTTGACTAAGCAACTGTGACACAGTTGCTCAGATATAAGAGCTACTGGGAAATTAAAACAATTTTGAAAATTATTTGAGTCAAAGTAAAAAATAATTTGTAACTTTTATAAGTAATTAATGCATGCAAAGACAGTAAATCAAAAAAATTTTTATAATTGGTTTTTAGGGAACTGAGATTCACTAAATTGATTAAGCCAAGCATTTCTTGTTCGCAATTTTACACACACACACCACACACACCACACACCACACACACACACACACACACACACACACACACACACAATTACACACTCTATACTATACTCTCAAATCACCCATGATAGGAATGGATTAAGAATGATACTTATTGCAGTAAAGTCACTAAAAATGGGATGTATTGAGTGAGGTACATTATAAAGCTGTTATTACCTATGTTCTTAAAACACTCATTATTTAAGAGTGTATTTCCTCTGTTGTTCCTCTTAACAACAGTGGGGAAACCGTGTAGTCTATTCATTCTTAAGCATAGACAACCATGCGGGATAGGATCAACCACAGAGAGTTCCAGGGGAAAATATCTTAGTTTCAAATAATTTCCAAATAATTAAAATGTGTACCTCCTCTTATATGATTGGTGGTAGGTATCAAACACTGCCCCCTAAGCCTTCCAATAAATTGAATAAGTAAGCACTGAGAACTATATTAAGCCAGATGAGAAATATAAGCAGTCATTGAAGACATTTTTTAAAAGGTGACTTTTCTAGACCATTAATGATGCTGATTAATTCAAGGAACTGCAATAATTGCCAAGTGTCTTGTGGCAAAGGTGAAGTTTTATGAATTAATGATAGGAATGGATTAAGAATGACATTAGAAAACATTGAACAGCAAACAGAAGATATGCTTAGTTTTTAAAAAGTAGCAATGTGACACCTGTTTTGTATAATGTAATGTTACATTTTCTATCTTACAGAGTTAAATTTGATCAATGGATATATTTGAAGATTTTAGAGAATAGACTATCTAAAGGTAGTGGGAAAGAAAACATCTGTATTTCCCTTTCTGATTCATAAAGGATATATTTTAGTCATACTTATTAATTTTCCTTTAAATATATAATTTTAAAATTTATTTTTGTCAATTGTTATAATGTTATTACATTTCCTCTTCTACAGCATTTTGAAATAAGATGAAAATTAAAATAGATTCTTTTCTGAAATATTTTGTATATATATATATTTATTTAACTTATCTATACTTGTAATCTACACAATTGTATAAAAATAAGTACTCTCAAGTGGCTTACAAGGTCAGTAAAGCCTGGGAGGAATTAATGTAATAAAATTAAATGCTTTCAGTCATCCACAAGCTAAAATGTAAGCGTTTTCTAGCAGGCACAAAAGATCCCTACAGAAAATATTTTCAAGCAATAAAGACAAAAGAAACATTAAATTTAAAAAATGCATAAAATTAATGCAGCTTACCCACCTTTAGTAGACCAACAGGTTATTTTTTTAAGCTATTTAATTACTTAGCATTTTGTGTGGGTTTCTTTTTGTTCCTTTCATAGTGGAATGTTGTGAGGGAAACAAAACAAAACAAACAAAGAAAAAACACTTTCTTCTGACCTAAGACACCATGTTTTCAAATGAATATTCTTACGTGTGTATTTAGTTTTGGTATTTTAAGATAGTTCAATAATATTCTATTCATGGTTAAATATTACAGAGGTTATATATATGTTTCCATGGAAATTAATCATTTAGCTATAATGAAAGGATTTTTTTAAATGGGTATTAGTACAATTTTTTTGTGACCCAACTAAAATAATGAATGAACTAAAGAAGACCATATGGTCCTACTTTGTCCAGTTGCAAAGAATGAAGCAAACGACAACTATTATGTGACTTATTAAACCAGCAGATAAGCAGTGCATTGGATTTAGGAGCTAGTCTCCAGTAAGTTCATGTGTACAGAATAATATTTGTACAAAGAAGGAACATTAGAAAGTCAGAGCTACAAAGTAAAGAAAATTTTTAAATAATTTCAAAGTATAGTTAAATACATTAACAAAATGACAAAGCATGAAATAAAAAAGAATTATAAAATATTAGACATTTAAAAATTTTGGCAAAAAGAAAGACTTGGAAAAAAGATCTTACAAACTCAGATAAACTGAAAATTAAATAAACTATTTTTATACATGATGTTTAAACTAGAAAGAACACAAGAGCAAAATACTCCAATGCATTATGCCATAAAATATTTTGTTAAAATTGTTAAAAACAGAAAACATGAAAAGAACTTCAAATGTATATAAATAAAACAGATTAAGTTGGAATTATTAAAAATAAATTATAGATGAAAAAATACTTGAAAACCACAAGAAATCAGAGGGCACAGGTTCTGAAATATTGAAAGGTAAAATTCTTTCCAAAAAAATAAGATACATGATGGCCAAAACAAGAAACAACCAAGATGATTGGATAAAGATGTGATCCATGTATACAATGGAATACTACTCAGCCACAAGCAAAGGTGAAAGTTTTCTAATGGAATGCAAATTGAAGATCCATTTGCGACAACACTGATGGATCTTGAGAATATTATGCTAAGCAAAATATATAAAACTAAAAGCAACACATGAATAAATAAGAAAATTAAACAAACAAAAACTCATAGGCACAGGAAAGAGTATGGCGGTTATCAGAGGAAAGGGGTGGTGTATAGTAAAGGGTAAAGGAGGGCAAATAAATGGTGCAGAAGATAATTTGACTTTGGGTACTGGGCACACAACGCCATATACAGATGACATATTATAGAATTGTACACTTAAATGTCACCCCAATAAATTTAAATTCTTTTGGAAATGAAGAAACAAAGATGAATACTTTATAATGCAAAAAGGCTATATAATTCTCAATGAATATATAACAAATATTAAAATGCATGCATGGCAACAACTGACAAAGACATAAAACATCATGTATTCATGATGTTTCCTTTAAGACTTTGTCAGATAATTCTAACCTCTCTGTCATCTTAATATTGACAATGCTTATTGTCAATGCAAATTGAGATCTTTCTAGTTCTTGGTGATGAACAATTTATGATATAATGTGGGCAATTTGTATTTGCTATAAAACTCGGGATCTTATTTATTGCTGAATCATGTACATGAGTAAGATTTAATAGTAGTTGCCATACATAAAATAATGTATAGGTTCTTGTTTAAATGTACAGAATGATTTATTTAAAATATTATACATATTTAATTTTATATTTAAAAGAGAATATATAAAATTTAATAGTAAAGTTGGTACTTTAAAATGTGTTTTTATTAACTTGTGTGTATTAAATCTATGTTCATTTTTGGATTCATATTTTTCAATCTGCTTATTTATGAAGCAAACAAAAGAATAAAAAGTTTTCTAATGGAATGCAAATTGATATTTCATTAGGCCAATTGAGTAATAAACCTTAAACACAAAGAAATGAATATCTTCTCTCACAAGAATTTAGAAACTTATTGAAATTCATTAGGAAAACCGATTTACTTTTACTACTGGAATTTACATAGTCACTTAATATAATTACCTCCACTCTTTTATGAGTTTCTGTAAAAGAAATAAACAACTTTTTATTTTAATACCGAAGAACATATAGACCACATGTTATTTTTTTCCACATTTAACAATAATGACATAAATTATTACTTTTAAAAGAAATTGCAAAACTATGCTGTAGAAAAATGTAAGATGGTAAGTATAAAAAGTGGAGTATAATTTACAATAGCAACAATAATAAAAATACATGGGGAATGTCTTTGGCAATTTACATTCAACTAGGAAATCATCATTTTCTCCAGTTTTCAAATTGTTCACAAAGATTTCATGTTGGTTTTCCATAAAATTATTTTTAAATGTACATTGCATGTACTTTTACATATTTTTAAAATTTAACCCTATTAGCTGTTTATAATTTTTCATAACAACTGTTGCACATATTTTTGTGTATAGAATTTGCATTTTTATACTTCTATTCTCTAATTGTTTGATACTAATTCTTTTTATCAGTTGCATAATTTGGGGCATTTTAATATATTTCAATGTTTCTACATTTTCTTAGATAAGTTTTACAAAGCTTAATTGCTAGCTTAAAGCTATGAGACTTTTTAAGTGTCTGAATATAATTTATTCCATGAGCAAATTCTTCCATCACTTATAGTCTCCATAGCATTTTAAATGGTAATAAAATTTATTTTCAGAGAAAATCAGAGTATACTTAATCATTCTGAAGTTTTTTATTATTTATTTGTTACGCATTTCTAAATATCCAAATTGACTATCATAATCATACACTGGCTTTGTAATAAAATATCAGTAATAATATTAAAACTAAGTAGTAATACTTGGAGCATATATCTATTTATGATAGTGGCAAAGATTAAAGATTTATTATTTAGGCATTTGAAAATTAGTTGATATGCATTGTAAATGATCACTTCCATGGTTTTGAAGGAAAAATTCAATGATGCATCTGCAAGTTGTTTATTTAGCAAAAAACAAACACAAAAATAAAATCCCAGCATTTATTATTAGTATACCTTAGTTCTGTTGGCTCTCAAAATGCTTTTTTATCTACACCTAATTCTACTGCTCACGTTTTTCAGAAAATTGGATGCATTTTCATGTGTTCAATGCACTTCACACGTATTCTTAAAAGTCAATCCAGGATGGATTCATAGTGTAGGAAAGAGAAATGGCACATGGGAAGTGTTAATCTGTCTGAAAGCGCATGAATTTTCTCCTCAGAGTTTGCCAAACTGTGGTTCATACAGTGAATATGACACTTTCTACAAATGTGACATAGCCCTTGCCTAATCTTACTGAGCATAAGTTTTATCAGAGCAAGATGGGAATTGTTAACCTCACCTTATGTATCTATTGTCCTGAGAAAAGATCCATTGAACTGCCTGAGCTTAATCTCTAGCATGCCCAGTATATTACAAATCACATGGTTTAATCCTTCCCTCTTTTTTCACTCTTCATTTCTAGATAGATTTCAAAAGGCAAATTTAGACACAGACTATAATTTTATTAGAATTCTCTTTTAACAATTCATACTAAGTTTTTACTCCAGTCTTCTCCAACTCCACTCATCAATAGTCTGCAGAATAATGTAACCTATAGGACGAGGTTCCCCATACAACTGCCAATTTTACTTAAGGTAGGCAGAGGAGTCTCAGCCTCCAAGTCAGAAAAGTTGGGGGTTAGTCGCCATGGTCCTCCATCACGCTAGGGATTCTATTAGTGACTAGAACATTGTTTCAGTGAAAACAACTTGGTTTCTGCTTTAGCTCTTGCCCCCTGCCCTATAGCACTAATCAACCTGCCTTGCTCTTGCCTCAACTGTCACCCAGGAGTTGCCTCTGCCCCATAAACCTGACCATGGCCTGGCTCCCTCTGCCAATAAAATCTAAAATCTTGGAGGATGAAAAAAGAAAAGCTGTTCAGCCTGAACACCAATATATCTACTTCTGTGAACTCACTCACTGAAGGCCAAATTCACTACTACATTTGGGAAAGAAGTATAGTCAACTGCTGGAAGCATGTCTGTCCCAGCCCACTCCCTCTGACCCACATCTGGATCATTCTGAATTATTCCCTATCCTTGAAACTCTCATTACAGGTCCACTGAAGTAATCGCCAAATAATCTCTGTCATTTCAGACTAGATATATAGTGCAATGTGAATAAAAGGGAAGAGATACGGAAGATGATGAGTTCTCTAGCCATTTTCTTCCCTTCCTTATACTTTCTCTAATATTTTAGAAGTTTCTCACAAAAAGAAAAGTGTTTTAATTATTATAATAACAATGATAGTTGGCTCATGGTTTCCATAAAATTATTATTTGAATACTCTTTTCATCTCATTTTTATTTATGTCTTTGAATAAGCTATTTTCCAGTTCTCATTCATATTTAAATGCCATTCTTTCTTTGCTTAAAACATATTTAATGTGATAAATGCTTTATTATATTACACATGCTATAAGTTAAAAACATATAATATGGATAAAGAAAAGTTGCTATAATGTTTAATAGAAAAAATAGTTTTAGAGAACTGAAATTATCATCAGTATAATAAAAAAAATGTGTTTATGCTTTTGAGAAAATTCTTGAGTTTGATTTTTAAACTCAATCAGCCTCAGTCCAGCCATGACATTTTAACTAGTGTTACTTGTCCTATTTTCCTTTAAATTTCAAAATCGTATTATAGAAATAAAAATAATAAAGGCCAAATAATGGGATTGTTGTAGTCATGAAATAGTGTTGCTCTTCTATTTACCCACAGAATCACTGTCTGATACACAGTAAGTATGCAATAAAGGAAAGTTCCTGTGCCTTCGTTCTATTTCATTTGCAGGTTCATAGACTATTTCAAGTGTTTCATGACAAGTTCATCTATTAGTCACTTACAATGACGGTGGAGTATCATTAAGTAGATGCAGTGTCTATGAAATGATATTGAAGTATTGTCATTAATAGCCAGTTTTATATACTCCAGCCACTTCATTCTATACCAGCTAAAGTCACTGGGTGAGAAGTTTCAGGTGTGTAGACTCAGTGAATTATAGTAATCAAATCTCGAAATTATGAAGCTAGGAACATCTGCGGCTTGCTCTGCATTTCCAGCAGGAAGTTGTGACCTCCGTGTCACCTGCAGGTGCAGATTTATTCCATTTTCTCCAAAATGAAAATTGATTCTCTCACAACCCATCACAGCACATCATGTAGCTAATTACATCTTGACTTAGAGTTGGGTTGAGTCACCCCCAGTGTCTTGTGTCCATTGGTTATGCTTATAGACATGCATACAAGTCCTTCAGTTGATCTCTTACATCCCCCGCCCCCAACCCTCCCCGGCCTTCCCGCCGTAGTTTGACACTCTGTTTGATGCTGCTCTGCCTCTGTATCTATTTTTGTTCATCAGTTTATAATGGTCTTTATAATCCATAAATGATATGATATTGATATTACAAATAATATTGAAAATATTTAATTTTAATATTTATTGGAGTGAGATTGGTTAATAAAATTATTGGGTTTCAGGTGTTCAATTCTACAATACATCATCTGTATATTGTATTGTGAGTTCACCACCCACAGTCCTCTCCTTCCATCATCATTTTCCCCCCTTTACCTTCTTCTACCTCCCCTTACCCACACCCCTTCCCTCTGGCAATCACCATTCTGCTGTCTGTGTTTATACAGTTGTTTTTTTTTCTTTTTGCTTAACCCCTTCACCTTTTCACTCAATCCCCCAACAGCTTTCAGTCTGTTTTCTGTATCTATGTATCGATTTCTATTTTGTTTGCTTTGTTCATTAGATTCCATATATAAGTGAAATCATATGGTAATTGTATTTCTCTGACTGGCTAAATTCCATGCTGTTACAAAGGCAAGACTTCCCTTTGTTTTATGGCCCAGTATTCCATTGTGTAAATGTACCACAGCCCTTTTATCCACTCTGATGGACACTTGGGCTACTTCCAAATCTTTTTTGTATTCTTCAGATCTTGGCTATTGTAAACAATGCTGCAATGAACACAGAAATGCATATGTTTCAATGGTTTGGGTTTCTTGGGGTATATTCCCAGAAGTGGAATTGCTTAGTCATAATGCAGTTCCATTTTTAATTTTTTGAGGAAACTCCATACTGTTTTCCACTGTGGCTGCACCAGCCTGCATTCCCACCAACAGACCCTTTTCTCCACATCCTCGTCAGCACTTGTTTATTTATTGATGATAGCCATTCTGACAGGTGAAGTGATATCTCACTGTGGTTTTAATTTGCATTTCTCTAATGAGTAGTGACATTGAGTAGAGGTATCTTTTTTTCTATTTTTTTAACTATGGTGAAATACACAAAACATTAAATTTACCATCTTAACCATTTTACGTGTACAGCTTAGTGACATTAAGTACATTCTCATTGTGCAATATTCACTGCCATCCATCTCTAGAACATTTTTCATCAAGCAAAACTGAAACTATATGCCCATTAGACTACAGATTCCCATTCCTTCTTCCCCAGCCACTGACAACTAACATTCTGTCCCTATCAATCTGAGAATTCTAGATATTCCCAAATGGAATCATACAGTACTTGAGCTGTCGGGTCTAGCTTATTTCACTTAGCATAATGCCCACAGGTTATCTACCTTGTAGCATTTATCATAATTCTATTTCTTCATGAGGTTGAATACTATTTTATTGTGAGTATATACAACATTTCTTTAATCCATTTATTCATCAGTGGTCACTTGGGTTGCTTTTACCTTTTAGCTATTGTAAATGATGCTCCTATTAAATATCTCTTTAAGTCCCTGCTGCCAATTCCTTGGGTATGTACCCAGAAGTGAAACTGCTGGATCATATTGGAATAAATGTATCACTTTGAGGTGATAAAGCTATTTATTCATTTGATTGTTTTTGTTGGTGCAGAGTTGCATGTGTTCAGCATAATTTAATAACACTGTTAAAATAAGTATATTTTATTTTATATAAATTGCAAAGATTTGATTTAAAAGTAGAATGGCAAACCAAATTTGCAGAGGATGTGGAGAAAATGTAAATCTTACACATTGCTTGTGCAAGTGTAAGATTGCAAAAGCAATTTGGGGAAAATGTTTTCCTCTTTTAATTAAACACTATACTTAAGCCTACCTTCTCACTCAGAAATCTCGGTTTTAGTATATACTTAAGAGACGTGAGTGCATGTGTCCAAAAAATGTTCACAACAACTTTATTCATAATAGTAAAAATTGGAAGCAATCTAGAAATATATGAAAAGGAAAATGGACAACAAAAGTGGTATCTTTATACAATGGAACATTACACAACAATAAAACAGCATTGTTCTGATACATCACAGAAGAATAAAATGAATTATGCAAGAACAGGTGAATCTGTGTTTCTATTTATTTGTGAGAATAAATAAAAACTATGGATTTTTAGTCTACAACTTTTTCTTGGTGTTTGTTATATAGATGTAAAAATCGAATCGTGCCCTTAAAATTTATGCATTTTTACCCTTTGTAACTAATACCTCAAAAATAAAAATGATACTTTTACAGTATTTTGACACCTTAGAGAAATTTTATCAAATATTTCCACAAAAGCATATTTACTGCTCCTCTGTGAAGAGACTGTGTAGATGGCCTTGCTCATGCGGAAGGGGAGAGTGCAGAATACAGCTATATGTGTGACTTATATGTGAATTTCCTTTGATATGTAGAGTTTAAATTAATCTAAATAGAATATTCACTCACATCATATCCGTGTTTGGATTATAACATATATAATTTTTTAAAGTCAGTGATTATAAGGAAGGTGTTATGTATATATTTTTGCTAGGCATACTTACCTGGGGACACTCAGACTCTAACTTGACAAGCTTCATCTTTGAGACTTCTTGTCTAGACACTGCAATGAAAATGCCATGACAAGAAGTCCCAAAGATTCTGCTCAAACAGACACACTAAATCTTGCCAGAGGCAGCTCATTCCTATGTTATCAGTAACTGAAAGAGAATATGGAGGCAAAAATATTCTTTATTTCTATAAAGTTTTCAAAAGCAGTTCCTTTGAAGTTGACAAATATCAGCAATAAATCCACATTTGCGTGTGCCATAACAATGTATTATGCAACAAAATATGTTCGGTAAATATACAAATATAAATATGTAATGTTAAAAATTATTTGCAGTAATATAATCATATAACCTATCGAGAAAATTCCAAGCCATGTTTGTTTTCTTTCAAACCTGACAAGCAATATGATCAGAAACATAAAATCACGAGAAAATATTCAACTACTCACCTAGCCTAAATGACTAAAACTACATTAAATTGCTCTCATTAGACTCTCTGAATGTAACATAATATCAATAATTTTAAACCAGGTCTGAAAAGACATCTAGCTTGAGGCTAATCCTTTCTGCAAATCTCCTTCTGTCAGGGAAGTTATCATCCCCAGATCAGTCACATACTGTCACACATGCTGATGCATTTACAACCCAAGCATGTGTTTAAGGTATGAAAACAAGCCTTGATTTGTATAAATAATCTCATATTATCCTATATAAGAAAAAGGTAATATGCAAATTGACCCTAACAGCAGAATGACTGGGAATGACTGGTCACTATGACACACACTGACCACCAGGGGACAGATGCTCAATGCAGGAGCTGCCCCCTGGTGGT
>NW_005362626.1:4642704-4657764 GCF_000412655.1 Myotis brandtii | reverse complement strand
GCCGAGTGCACAAATTTTTGTGCACCAGGCCTTTAGTTTTAAAATAATGATTGTATTAAAGCAATCACTATGGAATAACACAGAACTTTGATGGATTTTCCTATACACTCACACTCCTAACTACCTTGCTCTGCTCTTATTTTCAAATCATGCAAGACAGGAGTCATGATTTTCTAGATGCCAGGGCTACAACACAGAGTACTATTTGTGAGTCAAGGCAACACAATGGATTATCAAATATTTTCCAGTAGAGGGAGAATTGAGCAAAGTCTGAAGGCAGATTCATGCACAGAATTAATGTCCTTATTTTCTTAATTAACAAAGATCTAGACAAGTTAACACTTTGATATTTTAGCTTGGAAAGTTTCTCTGTCAGTTCTATAATCAGAAGGTGGGTCAGTGAGCAATGAAATACCTTCTCTGAAGAAAAAAATTACTTTATTAAACTAACCTATCAATTGAGGCTCTATGTGTACAATTCACCATTCAAGGATTCAAATTTCATGTGTTATAAGGAATAGCAAGTAGTATAAAATACCTGTACTGAAAGTATTCTATAATATTTTTTTTTTACTAAAGATATGAAGTCATTCATAGAAAAATAACTTTTGATAATCTGGTGACCTAAGCAGATACTTGTTCATCCTTCACAAGACTAAATTTCAAGTAAATTTTTAACAGTCTTATCACATGTATGCCATTTATTTTTTCATTTAAGGATAGGCATAATATTTATTTAAAAAGACCATTAAAGCATTGTATAGTTCATTAAATACTGTTAATACTCTCATTTGTTTGCTCGTTTCAGCAGGCAAATCAATTGATAGGGCTTAATCTGGAAATGCTGTCTCTTAGTCAACAACTAAGTCATTCATTGTATCCATAGTTGAGCTGCTCTGACTACATCCCATACACAAGTGGTTTAGGGCTTACCCTGAGAATGTTGGATTTTTACAGATTTCATACACAGAATCATGACTTCCTGGCTCCAAGGCTCTCTTTTCTGGGGCACAGCCCCTCCTCCTTGCAGCACCTGTGGTTTTTCTCCACCTCTCTCCCCTGTTTTCAGCCAGCATGACTGTGGATATTCTATCTGAATTTAGGCTGCTGCCTGTAGAGCTCACTGCAGTGTGCCTTCAGGCTTAAAGCTGCTAAAGACAGGATATTCACCTCCTGCCATTCTGTTCTTGTCAATTTCTGCTTCTTTGTAGAACCTCCCTGCTTTTAGTCACACCACAGTTACTTCAGATTGTTCTTTTATCCTCCAGAATGTACAGTTATTCTCTGTCTTTACAGTGTTTTCCCCTCAATGTTTTCAAAAGATTTAATACTTTTACTCTATATAATTTTATATTTTACTCTGTATACATATATCTAAATGGTCACTGGATTTTTAGGGGAAAGAATTACATAAAGTTATGGATAACAACAAAACTAAAAGGATTACTTGTTCTAGAGTTTTAAAAATCAACATTAGTTTTTGCATATTAAAGAAAGGTACTTTAATTTTCTAGGACTTTATACATAAAAGGTCACTATTTCTGTCATATTATACTTTTGAATAGCTTTCGGACATATACCGCATGGTACACAATGATTCTGTTGAGCACACATTACTTTATTTCTCAATTATATGAACATAGTGTAAAATGAGTTTAGCACCTCTCTTTCTTTCATTTCACTTCCCATTTTTCAAGCCTCCAACTCCACCTCCTCAATTTCTTTGTAAAGTCATACTAAGTAAATTCCTCCTTGCCTGAGAGATTGTTTGTCAAGTGCTAGACTAAGTCATATTTAATGTATTGATTTGAAATTCCAGAAAGGAAGGACCTGAATGGAAATTTTGGCTCAAACTTAATTCTGTCAGCGTGAAAAACTGACACTGTTATAAGAACTTCATTTGACTAATTGACTTGTCTCTGTATAAAATATGCCAGTACTTCATGTACAAACTGTAAGGCACTACTATCCAAATAATTAAAATGTTGTATGTAATATCACTAACAGAGAAAAATGCCAAAAAGTAAGTATGCATATATGGTGTCATTTTTTTGAAATTTTAAAGGATAGGTAAGGCCTATGTGCCATGATACTATCCACAGTCACAGGCTTGTTACTATATGATTACTGAATAATTCAATCTCTAAGGACAATTCACATTTACAAATATTTAAATCAATTTAAATATATGGTATTTTTCTAGAAATATGCTTATTAAAAGAAGTGTACATTTTTACTATAAAATCTGAACGTCTGCTATTAAAAGTTTGTTTCATATTCTGAAAAATAGAAAAATGTTAATATTGATTTAAGAAAATACCTTATCACTATTATGTATATTCAATTGCTTGTTAGAAAATTTGAAAACTAGTTTATACTACTTTTGTATTTTGTGAATTTGTTGTGAATATTTCCTCATATTTTTAGCAAGTACGTTATTTTTTTCTATTACTTTGCAAGAATTTTTGATAAAGTTTATGAGTTAAGAAGTAAATAAGATTGAAACTTAAATGTGATGGGAGCTTATTTCTCTTTTGCTGAAAATATGAAGCTTTCATGACATTGCTCCCCAACAAAGCCTTCCAGGAACCCATTTAATATTCTTAGTTGAGACTCTCATATCCAGCATCTGTATTCCAGGCCAAAGCATGAGAAAAGAGATAATGAATTTGAGACGCAGAGGGATAGCCCCATTCGTTTTGAAAGGAAAGCTCCTATAAGCCACCCAAGGTATCTTTCATGTTTGTAACTAGGTAAGTCTTTTAATTTTTGACCTCTGGTTTTCAAAATATAATTACAAACTTTTGCTACATTCCAAAGCTTTAAAAATTCCACTGCAGAAAAATACCACCACATTCCAAAGCTTAAAAAATAGCAATTTCATAATCCTATATAATAAAAGGCTAATATGCAAAACAAAATGGTGGCGGAACAACTGGTCGCTATAATGCACTCTGACCACCAGGGGGCAGACACTCAATGCAGGAGCTGCCCCCTGGTGGTCAGTGGGCTCCCACACTGGGAGCACCGCTCAGCCTGAAGCCCTGAGCTGGGCTCATGGCTGGCGAGCACAGCAGTGGTGGCAGGAGCCTCTCCCACCTCCACGGCAGCACTAAGGATGTCTGACTGACGGTTAAGCCATCAGTTGGACATCCCCCAAGGGCTCCCAGACTGCAAGAGGGTGCAGGCCGGGCTGAGGGACACCGCCCCCGCCCCCCTGGAGTGCACAAATTTCATGCACCGGCCCTTTGGTTTCCTATAATACTGGAACTCATAGACACAGACAACAATATAGTGGGTAACAGAGGGAAGAATTTGGGGATAGAAAAGGATAAAGGGGGCTCAATATATGGTGACAGATGGTTTGACTTTAGTGGAGTACACACAATATAATATATAGATGATGTATCATAGAATTGTATATTTTTAAATAAAATTAGAAAAAGAGGAATACATTTAAAAGAATAAAATGTGGAGAGAATGCAAAGTGTTCACTTTAAGAATGTTATTTATCAGAGTATAAAATTATCCTATGATACACAGCCCAGAAGCTTGATTAAGAAATTATTAGGCAAAATAAGAAGATAGAACTTTTTAAAAAAAAATAATTTAGGAAAGGTACAATCATGGGAAATTCTCACTGTGATCACCATGCTTTTTTATTTTTACTTTATTTAATGTTCGTAGTTCAGTTGGAAGCAAGTGACTGGAGAGATATTTGGGAGGGCTCCTACCAGCTATTATGGGAAATTGCACTTATCTGGAGGCAAATCTAAATTAATGCACCAGTTTCATCGTGACACATAATAGTGTGCCAACAAATGCTGTCTTACATTAGTATGCCATTAACATGATCATCATAGAAGTAAACTTCAAAAAATTACAAACAGAAATCACGACTTCAATCGATCAAATGGGTTTACATATAGTCACTCATGATACAGTAAGTTTCAAAAAGCTATGAAAATGGAAAACCTAGAATTAACTCTGATGATAGTCATAAAAAGTGTTGAACTATAAATCAGACCCAGATCAATCAGAATTCTTAACTCCAAATTGTACTAAAATTTAAAAGATAATATGCAAAAACCAAGTTGAAGAAAAATATATTACGACCATCAGAGGCAGATCTCTGAAACTGTCAATTTGCTTCCACATTAAGATGACTTCTGTTTGACTTAACACACAAAGCCCCTTCTGAGTAATTATGTGGAAGATATTGGTCACTCACAAAAAAATAAATTTTGTTATATCATTTACTAGAATAGTGCCCCTCTCTAGTCTGTTATACTCCAAAATCCATACATTTTGGTTTTGTTTTCAAAGAGAAGTGTAGGCATATGAGAAGCTTCTTGCATGACAACTTCAATTATCTTTCTGCTGCTGAGAACCAATAGCATGTTGACCTGGGCAGAAGTATTACCATAGGTCATGACCATTTTCTCCCAGGAGTCCTTGTTAGAGAGAATGGGAAAAGGCCCATTACTATTGTGTCTCATTATTTTTTATCATGTCAAAAATCATAAATCAGATAAACTCAACTGTTCATAATGGTAAATGGGTTATAGTCTATGAAAATATAAATGACCAATGCTCACTGTAGAAAAAACTTATAACGTTGAGAATCAATGTTATTCTCTGTCATTGCAGAAAGTTTTCTGAAATACAAGATGGCACTCTAACCAGCCCTGCAACCTCAGCTAATTCACCGTGTCTTTTCTTTCCTCATCTGAAAATGGACATGGTCGGCAAACCGCGGCTCGCGAGCCACATGTGGCTCTTTGGCCCCTTGAGTGTGGCTCTTCCACAAAATACCACGTGCGGGCGTGCACGTACAGTGCGATTGAAACTTCATGGCCCATGTCCAGAAGTCTGTATTTTGTGGAAGAGCCACACTCAAGGGGCCAAAGAGCTGCATGTGCCTCGCGAGCCGCGGTTTGCAGACCACTGGTCAGTTTTTCCACCTGTGTTTGGCAGAGCTCTTTAGTTTCTTATAAAAATGTTAGAGTTTCTCTCTTCCACCTCATTCACTATACAAATCAGCTTTACTTTGATAACTTTTATTTTGGAGTTTTCAGTAAGATTATAAAGAGCAGAAAAAGAATATCTCAAAACAAAATAGAAAAGTAAACCAATATTAGTCAATAGAAAATTAACTCTCTGCATGCAGCTTTTCAGCTCAAAAAACCTGCTATTTCTCAGAGTAGATTTCACTTGAATTAATAGTAACCAGGGAATACAATGATATACAACATTGTATTTGTTGATATATATAACAAACTAAAACTTGTTTTTTTTTTCAGTAATGAAAAGGGTTTAGATTTTTTTTTCTTTATTTTTATTGTTGATACTATTACAGATGTCCTCATTCCCCATTCTCCCCCCCTCTTTCTGGCCCCAATACCCACTTCCCTCTACACTGTTGTCTGTGTCCATGAGTTAGGCATATATATTCTTTGGCTAATCTCTTCACTCTCTTTCATCCAGTCCCACTCTCCCTCCTTTTGAATTTTTAAGAAGTAATGTTAATTCTCTATTTAAATTAATTTTTAACTGTTCTGTCTCTTAAACATAAGGCTATTTTAAGCTACTGAAATTACACATCTCTATTTCTATCTATTTCTTTCTATCTATCTATCTATCTATCTATCTATCTATCTATCTATCTATCTAGTAGTTTTCAACCTTCCTAATGCCGTGACCCTTTAATACAGTTTCTCATGTTGTGGTGACCCCCAATCATAAAATTATTTTCGTTGCTACTTCATAACTGTAATTTTGCTACTGTTATGAATCATAATGTAAATACCTGATATGCAGGATGTATTTTCAGGGGTCGCGACCCACAGGTTGAGAACCGCTGATTTATCATCTATCTATCATCACCTCTTTCCAAGTAAAAGCATGGGATAACACAAGCACATTTTGTTAAGCTTGAGGGAGAGCCAACAAACTTCAGCTGGGAATCCTATATAATACAAGCCTAGTATGCAAATTGTCCCCTCGACCGGGAGTTCGACTGGGAGTTCCACCAGCGGAGGGGGCCGGCCAGCCAACCGCAGGAAGGGAGGCTCTGGCCAGCAGTGGCGGCCAGCAGTCCAGGGAAGGGAGGTCCTGGCCGGCAACTGGCAGCCGCTAGGGTCCCTATCTGTGCACTGGGCCTCTAGTTTATATTATAATAAATATTATTATCAGTTTAATATATCCAATTTTATTTGGTATAAAACTTCACAAATGGAGATGAAAATCATGTAATAAAAGAGTTGCATTTCACCTCAGAAATTCAAGCCATCTCAAACTGCACAGTCACTCTTAAAATTATTATAGGCAATGGAACCTTTGTGGGTCTCCTGCTTGCTCTAGCATCATACATCTCTGAGTCATTTGATTGCCATTACAATACTGTTATCACTCTGAGTCATATCACAGTGTGAGAAAGTACTTTATTAAGTATTCTTTTGAAAATGTTTCATTCCCCTTTTGTCTTGTAGCTATTTCTGTAAAGCCTAGACTACTTTTTTCTTAATTGTTAGTTTTATGGTTTGTATTAAAGTAGACTTGAGATTGATTCCCAGAAGCCATTTCAACACAAAGCAGGCTTGTTCAAATGCTGATTACACAAATGGAAATTTACGCGCTTCCGTGACATATGCAGTTTACATAAAAATATCTCATCCGTAAGTCTTCTCTCATTGGGGACTTCATGTAGTACTTTTTCAAAATAAGTGTAGACACTCAGATAGAATGGTTCTATAATGGAATTTAGGAGCCTATGCTAAAAGCTGAATCAACTATGAACTGCTAATTTTAAGGTTATCAAGAGAACTATGGCATTAAGTAGCTTTTTTATTGTGGTAAGTACACTAAACATGAGATCTACCCTCCTAACACATTTTGAAGTGCAAAATTCAGTATTGTTAACAATAGGCACAATAGTGCACAAAAAAACCTCTAGAATTTACTCATCAAAGTTGCAACTTAATGCCTGTTGAATGGCAACTTCCCATTTCCCTCTCAGCACCTGCCCCTAACAACCACCATTCTACTCTGCTTTGAGTTAGACACCTGTAGATACTTCATGTTAATGGAATCATGCAGTACTTGTCCTTCTGTAACTGGTTTATTTCTCTTAGCATAATTTTCTTAAGAGTTATCCATATAAAATAAATGGTTTATACTCAAAGTTTTATCCATAAATGAAGGCATTATCTCCTTCTTTTTAAAGACTGAATATTTTATTACATATATCATTATATATTTCACTATATTTTTAATATTTCATTACATATATATATTCACATTTTCTTTACCCATTCATCTATCTTTGCACATTTACACTGTTTCCAAATATTGACTACTTTGAATAATGCTGCAATAAACATGGGATTATAAATATCTCTTCAAAAAATCTCTCTTTCTCTCTCCTTGATATTTTGATCAATCCAATCTTATATCTGTTCATGAAGCAGCATTGACAGCTTTGATGTTCTATTTGAACCTGTCAGGAGGTGGGGGAGGGGCTTGTGGGACAGTTTTTGAAGTCTACAGTAGTGTACAATAATATCTTAGGCCTTCACATTCACTTACCACTCACTCTCACAGAGCAACTTCAGTTCTGCAAGCTCTCTATTCATGGGTACCCTATATAAGAGTATCAATTTTATCTTTTATAGAGTATTTTACTATACTTTTTCTATACTTAGATATGTTTAGATACACAAAGACTTACCCTGGTGTTACAATTGCCTGTGCTGTACAGATTTGTAGCCTAGGCAGTGGTTGGCAAACTGCGGCTCGCGAGCCACATGCAGCTCTTTGACCCCTTGAGTGTGGCTCTTACTAAGCCTTAGGAGTACCCTAATTAAGTTAATAACAATGTACCTACCTATATAGTTTAAGTTTAAAAAATTTGGCTCTCAAAAGAAATTCCAATCATTGTACTGTTGATATTTGACTCTGTTGACTAATGAGTTTGCCGACCACTGGCAGAGCAACGGGCTATTCCATACAGCCTTGGTGTGCAGCAGGCTATACCATCTAGGTTTGTGTACATGCACTGTATGAAGTTTGCATGATGAAATCACCTAAAGATACATTTCTCAGAACATATCCCCTTCATGAAGTTACTCATGATGGTACTGACAAAAATCTCTCTAAACTAGTATTACTAGTATACTGCTGTCTAAACTAGTAACACATCAAAGTATGTCTTTTACTTCTCAAACTTCCAAATCTGTTTAAGTCTCCACGCTCCTCACATTTCCTACAATGCTCTCCTTTCCTTTCTTTTTTTCCTCCTCATCCTGCTTTTTTCTTTTTCTCCCTTCTCCCTCCCCCTCTTCCTTCTCCTATTCCTCCACTCCTCTGCCCTTATTCCCTTTTGGTCCCTTTCTTGTTCTTTTTTCTTCTTTTTTTTCTTGTTCTTGTTCCTGTTCTTATTCCAAATACAACATATTCTACACAGCTAAGCTTATATGTATCATTTTCTATGAATTAGTTTGCAAGTCTTCTGGCAGAGTTATTACATTATAATTGGTGGTGGTGTGTTGCTTCATTATTATTTTAACTAGAGGCCCAGTGCATGGATTCATGCATTGGTGGGGTCCCTCGGCTTTACAGGAGATGTGAACATGTACTAGCTAGGCACGTCTAGTTGGCAAACCAAGCTGAGAAAGCAAGTATCTGGGAAGGTGTCATGGGTTTATCCTTGTCATTCAGAAAAAATGTTTTATTTTAGTTTTTCACAGGAAAGGAGAGAAATGGCTTCTAGATGACCAAATAATATGGTCTGCCGTAAGTGTACAAATGATGCTGACTTATTAAAGAACTGAAAAGGCTGAGAGTCAGGTTGAAGAAATTAATCTTCCATTTGCACTCCCTGTGGATGGTCTTTGCATATGTTATCTGATTTGGAATTCTGACCATTCAACATGATGCTTAGAAGTGTTGCTCTGATGCATTGGCTGATATGGGATCTCCTAATGTCCTTCCTTGTTCTCAACCATCTCTATGTGTCTCAACTTTGCTTGTCTCTGGATGGAGTGAAACCAAAGTGGGTCCTTCATGCTGTTGTGTCCCAGCAGGCTGGAGAACCTGGTAGCTCTCTCTTCTCTCCTTTTCCTGGTAAAGGGAACTATTCCTAGCTGAAGAATTCCCTCTTGTCACTGAGATAAGCTGGTTTGGAGAATGGGATGATACAGAAAAAAAAATGAATCTGTTCCTCTCTCCCATTTCATGTCATTATTCTCAGGTTTTTTTGCTTCACCATGTTGCTGAAAACTTTTTAAATATATATTTTATTGATTTCAGAGAGGAACAGAGAGGGAGAGACAAAAACATCAATGATGACAGAGAATTGGCTGCCTCCTGCATGCCCCACACTGGGGATGGAGCAGCAACCGGGGCATGTCTCCTGACCAGGAATAGAACCATGATCTCCTGGTTCATAGGTTGACACTCAACCACTGAGTCATGCCCGGCTGGGTGTGAAATTTCATAAGCAGACTCTAAAGATCTCCAGAGATGTTTTCGTTGTGGATACTGTCTGATTGCTGATCTTTGTGGGAGGATGGTGGCTGCGACATCACCCTCTCCTTTATTCAAATAATCTGATGAAAGTCCACATAAACTTGGTTGACTCTTGTCACACAATCTATTAACCTCCTTATCATGTTGCATGCTAGAGTGATCCAAGCTGCCTGTGCAAATAATAGGAACAGGTTGTCATTGTGAAGTAGAAATGGCAACAAGGGTTGCCCCGTTTTTAAGCTGGTGACTTCAAGTGCACATTCTGGTTGACCGACAATAAAATAAGCATTATGTTCATAAGAAGAGCAAAATGATGAACTGCAAAACAGAAGCTTATATCTTATCAAAAAAGGCATTTGTCTCCTGATAGCTGTAAATATATTTTTTGTCTTTACAGAGATTTTGCTCCCAAGAAGTTGACTGTGAGCTGTTTATATTCTCTCGCCTGCCTAAGGAATGCATGCCAAAAATTCTAATTCAGTAGCTGCAGGACTCTACACAAAATTCAATGAAATTCTCTAATTTGTCTTGGATAGGGAATAATTAGAGCAGAGTGCATGAGTCTATGAGTCTAGCCAAGAGATATTTTTAAATGTTCTAGAGAACTTTAACAACTGAATGGAGGAAACAGTAATTCTTGATGTTTTTCAATATTTTTATTCTCTTCTAAGAAAAATAATATTGACATAAAATTAAGTATTATCATGCACTGTTTAGAGGACATTTCTATAGATATGCACTTTATATGTAAAATATTAATTAATATTGAGATTTTATATCAAATTCTTGGGCCAGGAATGGTACTGACCCAAATGCCCAGAAGAGTGAACTTCAGAACATGTAAAATAAATTCTCATGGCTGAGGTTTTAGACCATATAAACTTAAAGTAATAGTTGATTTATACTCTCATTTATGAATTGTACTGGCTTATTGAACATTTTCCTTATTTTTAGTCAATGCTAAGTGCAGACTAAACAAAAAAGAGAATTTTTCTCATTCACTGAAGATTCTGGTCTTAAATATTGCAAATTGGAGAGCATCATAAATAATGTTTACGAATGAATGTGAGAATGAGATTTGTCTGTTACAGACATTTTCATCCATATTTCTGGCAGATTCAGGGTTTTTTATTAATCCATAGCTTTGCATAGAAAAGCAATTACTTGTGAATTTTTAAAGTAGACCAAAATTAATATGCTTATTCTACCAAAGCCGTGTTAAATGCAGAAATAAAACTCCAAGCCAATGTTAAATATGGTACTTTCACCTCTTAAAATATATCCTGTGGTCTTGTCAAATAATCCATCTTTTTAAATAACTTCTTTAAAAATAAAGTGGCATTTATTCTGAGCAGCTCAGATCTGTCTTTGATGTAGTTTTCAGTGAAAGGGTATGAGAGGAAAAGAAAACAATGTTGTAATTTACCCTCTGTAACTTCCCAGCAGGAGAGATTCAAATGATAAATTATTAAAGGAATTAAAGAAGACACTGCATGGCTTTTCTTGCTTATTAAGGGTGAGTGATTTTCAAACTCTGTTAAGTTATATTTCAACAGATTCTTTCTTCTACTTAAGCTGATATCTCCAAAAATCATGGCAATGGAAAAAATTGTAATAACTGTTTTTTATTATTCTCTAGAGAAAATAATAGTATGATAATAGTACCGCCTGATTAGTTTTTCCTCCCTCCTATTTAATGAAACATGAACTTCTTGTAATTATATTAGCAAGATAAACTTTAAGCAGGTAACAAAATCCATAATGATCAATTTATTTCTGATATTCTCATAAAGAAAGGAAAATACACTTAGAATTATAGCTACCACTCAATATACAAATTCAAATAAAACTTCTTTCATAGACAGGCAAAAGTAAACCTTCATATCGAGACATTTAATCAAGTTTGTTGAGGAAATAAAGAATGTGTTGATAAAATGGCAATTAACAGAATGAAAAGCACACACATTGAGGGTCCAATAGCTCTAATGTATCACTGTGGTTTGCCCATTTGTAAAGGACAAGATGTTCTATCTGAAGTAAACTTCCCAGGCCATTTTTGGAGAGGTGGGATAAATGCATGAATCTGGGCCATGTTGCATTAAAGGCACCTACAGTTGAAGGTGCATGCTGGGCAGACGTAGCCACTCATCGGAAATGGGGTGATGCCAGAGAGGGGTGTTTGGGAACATCTGGAATGTGGACAACATTGGAAATCAGTTAAGACCTCTCAGGAGAATTAAGAAAGAATGAAGGGAGGACTTGCGGGCAATCCATCAGCAATGTGCAAACAAACAAAACAAACTGGTGAGACAGGGCGAACCACACCGGACGGAGCCCATGACCTTCAGGGCCAGACTGCCCAGCTTCAACCCGGCCTCCACCACCAGTTAGCTCTGTGACTGTGGGCAAGACAGGCAGCATGTCTGGGTATCACTGTCCTCATCTGCACATGAGCTCCACCTCAGAGGGTATCATGTTGCTGAAATAAATCAACGTTTATAAAGCATTTTGAATAATGCCGGGCCCTCAGTAAATATAGCTCAGTTCTTTGTTGTTGTAAAATACAAAGTGTTACAAATCCTTTAGCCCCCAATATTGATCTAAATTTTGCATTCTATTTTACTTCTCTACTGCGCCTACTTTTTGGAAGTTTATCTTATTCTACTCATAGTTCTAGTGGATCCTGAACGAAGTATTATTGAATTCACTACCTATTTCCTGTTAAAAGTAAATCTCAGGAAAGGTAAAATCAATTATTTTCTTCACAAAACAATTACCTTATAAAAAACTCAGAGAAGCCCTAGCTGGCTTGGCTCAGTGGATAGAGCATCAGCCTGTGGACTGGGGGGGTCCCAGGTTCGATTCCGGCCAAGGGCACATGCCTGGGTTGCGGGCTCCATCCCCAGTTGGGGGAGGGCAGTGTGGGAGGCAGCCGATCAATGATTCTCTCTCATCATTGATGTTTCTATCTCTCTCTCCTTCTCCCTTCCTCTCTGAAATCAATAAAGAAATATATTAAAAAAAAAAAAAAAACTCAGAGAAGTTGTCTCAGGATATTCTGCCATGTAATCATGTTTCCAAAGTTTAAATCAATTAACAGTTTTCCTCAGGGGCCTGTTTCTCCAGTACTTTCCTTCTTTCACTTACTCTTTTCACTTTTCAAGACTAAAATGATGGAAGTGAGTTTTTCCTACATTCCAGGCGTTTCTGCTCATAGAGTGACGGCCGGCCTTTGGCATCGCCCTGGCCCCCCAGTCCGCTCTGTGGGGACCCTGCAGACTACCCCCAAGTACATAACCTCGTGTTCTTCACCGCCCCCCTTGGGCTGGCTCGGTGTTTGCTATGTAATGCATGAGAAAGCGTAAGAATCTCTGAACCCCTCAGGCAGGGCATTGGCCCTGTGTGATGAGGGCGGCCGAGCAGGTGGTTTAGCGGCTCAGCACGGCTCACTGAGGTCACTGGTCACCACTCGAAGGGTGAGACCTGAGGCAGGATGGCTGGTGGCTCCCCACCATGACTTCCTGCTCATGTCACCACTGAAAGTGCTTGGGGGTCCAGGCGCCTGGGACTTGTGCTCAGTGGACATCATCTTTCCTCTCTGCTCAGCTCCCAGAGCACCAGCCAGCTCCCCGCGCCCTCCCCATCCCTCCCCCCCTCCCCAGACCCATTGGGAGGCTCACACAGAGCCTCAGGAGCTTCTTGTCCAGGCGGAGGCAAGCTTCATGTTCTCACCAGTCTGCACGGCCCTCTCAGCCTGTTAACCAGGACTGTGTCCTGAGACGGTCACAGTGATGGAGATAAGGGGTCACAGGAACAGAGACAGGGCTGTTCCTATGAGACAAAGATCAGCTTTAGCAGGAGGTAGAGAGACTCGAAAGCTAAAGAGATCATGCAGTGGGGAAGGAGGAAAAATCAGTGCTCATATAGAAATGGATGCTAAAGACAGCAAGGCATAGCTAAACCGAACATGTCTGAGCAATAAGTAGACAAATTTCGTGCAGTAAAGTGGTTGATAAGAGAAGCGATAAAGAGCTACATGGAAAGCCCTGGCCAGGTGGCTCAGTTGATTGGTGCATCATCCCAGACACCAAAATGTGGTGGGTTTGATCCCCGGTCAGGGAGTGTACAGGGGGCAACAGATCAGTGTTTCTCTCTCTGTCCCTCTTGCTCTAAAAAAAAAAAATCATTAAACATATCTTTGGGCATCATCTTACAGTTAATAAAATTGTCAAGAAAGGGGTGACATACATGTAAATAAAATAATTTAAAACAAGAAATATTTCTAAAAGTCTTAGGTGCCAGGATTTAGATGAAAATGTCTTCAATAATTGCCTGCATTTAACCTATAACCTATAATAATAAAAGCATAATATGCAAATAGACCAAACAGCCAAACAGCAAAACGACCTTCCAGATGAAGCCAGGGCTGCGAGGGTGGCTGAGGCAGCCGGGGCTACGAAGGCCTACTCTCTCACGAATTTCAAGCATCAGGCCTCTAGCAATATTTGTAATTATATTAATACTAGAGGCCCAGTGCATGAAATTTGTGCACATGGGGTGGTAAGCTGATATCTCCAAAAATCATGGCAATGGAAAAAATTGTATAACTTTTTTATTATTCTCTAGAGAAGATAATAGTACTGCCTGATTCGTTTTTCCTCCCTCATATTTTACTGAAACATGAACTTCTTGTAATTATATTAGCATAATAAACTTTAAGCAGGTAACAAAATCCATAATGATCAATTTATTTCTGATATTCTCATAAAGAAAGGAAAATACACTTAGAATTATAGCTACCACTCAATATACAAATTCAAATAAAACTTCTTTCATAGACAGGCAAAAGTAAACCTTCATATCGAGACATTTAATCAAGTTTGTTGAGGAAATAAAGAATGTGTTGATAAAATGGCAATTAACAGAATGAAAAGCACACACATTGAGGGTCCAATAGCTCTAATGTATCACTGTGGTTTGCCCATTTGTAAAGGACAAGATGTTCTATCTGAAGTAAACTTCCCAGGCCATTTTTGGAGAGGTGGGATAAATGCATGTGTCACTGTGTCTTGCTACATGTCAATATTATAAATATAATTCCAATCTATTATTTTTGCAATCTATTATTTTTGCATGTGTTCATCTATTCATTGGATTACAACCTCCACTGAGGCACAGGAATTGATTGATTGTCTACATTTATCAACTTGTAAGTAGGGACAAAGATGTGCAAATCCAAGACTCTCTGACTCAAAAGTTCACCTCCTTGTCATTGTAGCATGTTGCCATCCACTGATGTCATGATTACCATGGGAAGGGAGAAACATTTGTAGTGAAACGATAGACTGGTTCTTTCAGCACACTCCAGGCATGTATATCCCTCAGATATTTGCCTGGATGACTCACTGATCTCATTTCTGTATTTTTATAAATCCCTCTCACAATCCAGGACCAGTGGCTCCTAACCACTCACCTGCCTGCCTGCCTGATCACCCCTAACCACTCTGCCTGCCTGCCTGATCACCCCTAACC
>NW_005362626.1:4620214-4640336 GCF_000412655.1 Myotis brandtii | reverse complement strand
CTCTGCCTGCCTGCCTGATCACCCCTAACCACCTCTGCCTCAGCCCCCACCGCCACAGCTTTGTCCAAAAGGTCGTCTGGAAGGACATCTGAAATGACAACCAGAAAATCATTTCGCTGTCTGGTCTAATTAGCATATTATGCTTTTATTATTATAGATGCCTCTTTTGTCCTATGAGGGTCCAATACCTCTAATGTTTCACTGTGGTTTGCCCATTTCTAAAGGACGAGATGTTCTATCTGAAGTAAACTTCCCAGGCCATTTTTGGAGAGGTGGGATAAATGCATGTGTCACTGTGTCTTGCTACATGTCAATATTATAAATATAATTCCAATCTATTATTTTTGCAATCTATTATTTTTGCATGTGTTCATCTATTCATTGGATTACAACCTCCACTGAGGCACAGGAATTGATTGATTGTCTACATTTATCAACTTGTAAGTAGGGACAAAGATGTGCAAATCCAAGACTCTCTGACTCAAAAGTTCACCTCCTTGTCATTGTAGCATGTTGCCATCCACTGATGTCATGATTACCATGGGAAGGGAGAAACATTTGTAGTGAAATGATAGACTGGTTCTTTCAGCGCAAACTCCAGGCATGTATATCCCTCAGATATTTGCCTGGATGACTCACTGATCTCATTTCTGTATTTTCACAAATCTCACTTTATCTGTGAAGCTCATCCTGCCCACCTAACTGACTACTACAAATAGATCCCATGCCTGTCTCCATACTAACAATCACACATAAACTACTTTGGTTTTCCTTTTTCATTAGCACAGATCTTCTAATATACCATGTTATTTAAATATGTAGTATATATTTTTCTTGCCATGCCAAACAGAACATAAGCCCCCAAGAGCAGAGATCTTTTTATTAGTAGTAGTAGTATTATCTGGCATACAGTAAACATTCAATGTGAAATGTGATGTGAAAGAAATGAGAAAAGAGAAAAAAAAGAAGGAAGAAAGGAAGGAAACTATAGAATGGAAGGATAAAATAATTATATTCTTTACTTGAATTGGGTATATCTTTTTAGAAATATCATGTTGTTTGCACTATCACTATTTTATTATCAAAACTGAGGTCTAAGCAATAATACTTAAAATGCAGTAAATTTTACCAACCTTTCGGACCTCACGGACCACCAGTGGTTCGCAAACCAATGATGGCAACCACTGCTTAGATAATAGTCACAGTGGGCTATTTATCTTAAAGGGCATTCTGTATTAACTCAAATATTATTTGTTTTGACTAAATAATTTAATGTAAACCCTAAACTACTGTTTTTACATCAAGACTTTCCAAATTAATAGTACATTCCCCAGTGCATTGCACTGAAATATCATTTACCATCCTCTGACTAAAGATAACAAAAAAAGTCATCTAGACAAAGAATGGAAATGCTCACCAAAAGACAAAACGCTAGATCAAAATTAATTCTTGCAGGATATGTCCAAACTGTCATTGAGACATTAGGTTTACACTAAAAGATAGGTCCTTGAATTTTGGTATTATCAACACTGTCCAATAGCATATGTGGTCCATGCCAAATGGTCCTTGATATTTGATCCTGTCAAAAATGTCTATGTCTAGAAAACATCCCAGGATTCCAATAGCCCATAATGTTTATTACAGTCATATTACATTAAAATATTATCATGCTTTATTGATCCAAAAATTGTGTTGTGACTTTATTGCTAATAATAACCCTTCTTGCCCAGGTAGCCTAGCATGATCAAGGACATTTTCGCATGGAGCAAATGTCTCCATGAACATTTTGGGCAGGACCAAATATCAAGGACCTTTTGAGATGTTACAACTATC
Source organism: Myotis brandtii (assembly GCF_000412655.1). Classification (NCBI taxonomy): domain Eukaryota; kingdom Metazoa; phylum Chordata; class Mammalia; order Chiroptera; family Vespertilionidae; genus Myotis; species Myotis brandtii. Next base: position 4,638,503 of record NW_005362626.1, on the reverse strand, counting down.
TCCAAAAATTTTGGACACAACCAAATATCTGCAAATGAAATAAAGAGTATCAAAGACAGAAATAAGAGATCAATATTTTTGTGAGAGATTCACAATAAAAAAGAAACAAATAAAACAACTACTCATAAACACAGTTAACAGTATGGTTATTATCAGAGGGAAAGGGGGGTAGAGGGAGGTAGAAGAGGATAAAGGCGGTATAAATGGTGATAGAACGAGACTTGACTTGGGGTGGTGAATACACAATACAATATAAAAATGGTATCCTATATAATAAAAGCCTAATATGCTAAGTGTCTGGCTGTCCAGTCATCCTTTCAACCAATCAAAGCGTAATATGCTAATGATATGCTAAGGCCGCTCAACTGCTCACTATTACGTGCACTGACCAGCAGGGACAGATGCTCCGACCAGTAGGTTAGCTTGCTGCTGGGGTCCAGCCAATCGGGACTGAGTGAGATGGGCTGGACATGCCCTGGAGCCCTGCCACGGTCCCTCCCTGACTGGCCAACCTCCCAAGTTCCTCCCCAGCCCCGATTGTGCACCAGTGGGATCCCTTGGCTTGGCCTGCACCCTCTCTCAATCTGGGACCCCTCAGGGGATGTCAGGGAGCTAGTTTCGGCTCCATCCCGCTCAACACAAGAGCTTCCCCCTGGTGGTCGCTGAGCTCCCACAAGGAGAATGCCTCTCAGCCAGAAGCCTGGCTCATGGCTGGCAAGCGCAGCAGTGGTGGTGGGAGCCTTTTCTGCCTTCGTGGCAGTGCTAAGGATGTCTGACTGCTTAGGCCCACTCCCCATGCACAAAATTCAAGGCTGCTCAACTGCTTGCTATGACGTGCACTGACCAGCAGGGACAGACGCTCCGACCAGTAGGTTAGCTTGCTGCTGGGGTCCAGCCAATCGGGACTGAGTGAGATGGGCTGGACATGCCCTGGAGCCCTGCCACGGTCCCACCCTGACTGGCCAATCTCCCAAGTCCCTCCCCAGCCCCAATTGTGTACCAGTGGGATCCCTTGGCTTGGCCTGCACCCTCTCTCAATCTGGGACCCCTCAGGGGATGTCGGAGAGCTAGTTTCGGCTCCATCCCCCTGGGAGCTAGTTTCGGCTCCATCCCGCTCAACACAAGAGCTTCCCCCTGGTGGTCGCTGAGCTCCCACAAGGAGAATGCCTCTCAGCCAGAAGCCTGGCTCATGGCTGGCAAGCGCAGCAGTGGTGGTGGGAGCCTTTTCTGCCTTCGTGGCAGTGCTAAGGATGTCTGACTGCTTAGGCCCACTCCCCATGCACAAAATTCGTGCATGGAGGGGGGGATCCCTCAGCCCAGCCTGCACCCTCTCGCAATCCAGGGCCCCTTGGGGAATGTCCGACTGCCGGTTTAGGCCCGATTGTGCGGGATCAGGCCTAAACCAGCAGTCAGACATCCCTCTCACAATTCGGAACTGTTGGCTCCTAACCACTCACCTGCCTGATCGTCCCTAAGCACTCTGCCTGCCTGCCTGATTGCCCCAAACCGCCTCTGCCTGCTTGATCACCCCTAACCGCCTCGGCCCCCGCAACCGGGACCTAGGCTTCCCTCCTTCTGGCCAGCTGCAGGCACCTGGGACCTGGGCCAACTTCACCTGGGCAGGCACTCAGGACCCGGGGTGGCACTGCCTGGGCCAGGCACAGGCACCCGGGACCCCGGGCTGCTTTGCCATGGCCCCGGCTTTGTCAGGAAGGATGCCCAGAATGATGTCCAGAAGACGTCTGGTCTATCTGGTCTAATTAGCATATTCCTCTTTTATTAGTATAGATATCACCCCAATAAATTCAATAAAAAGTTAAAAAAAATTAAAAATGAAAAGTGAATGATACTGCCATTTGATGAGTTTCAGTAAAATCAGAAAGACTTATCTTATTTTAATTAAACATATAACAGGCCCTCCTTTATACATTTATAACTCCTAGGCATTACATGCCTTGGGAGTGTTCAGAGAGCATTTAACTAACTAGGGTACTTTGTAGCTTGTTGGGTTCATAGTTCTTTTTGAAATACACCTGAGTTCCTTCAGTGCTTCACTGATTGACGGTTAACACACAATCTACAGCTTTGATTATCTTCAATTTAATCTGAAACTACATTTTGATAGACTCTCATGAGAAAATAGCCTAATCTTGCATCATACTTAGATATCTTTTACAGTTTTATGAGGCATAGCCTTAAAAAATGAATTTCCTTCTGAATGAATGCATTGTTATCCAGGTTAATAAAGAATGACAACCTATATCTAATAGCCTTATTCTAAATAGTCCCCTTCAAAAATAAATACCATACTGAGTTTAAAAATATAGAGTTCTTGCTATATTTCACTCAATCACAAGTGTAATGATCTGATAGTATTTTAATCAATGTAGATAAGAGATAAAGTTTATCCAAAATAAGTCTTAATAACGTGCTCTGATGTCAGAGTGGTATTTTGATGTGATGCTTTTACCTTTGCCTCTGGGGACTAGAGGTAAGCTGCCCATTCACTGAAGATTAAAGATACAGATAATTGAACTGTAACTCATGAATTGCATCTTTCACCAAGTTGAATGATATATGTACCATTTCTTAAAATTATATTTATTACATATTGACTGCAGACTCTTTAGTGGCTAGAGTGTTTGGGGATGTATTTTTGTCAGTACCAATCTTACAAATAGAAACATAGCCTGAGAACTATATTTAAAGGTCAATCAATGTACCATTACCAGTATCAGATCTCTTCTTTTGTCATGTGAAATTACCTAGAAATAAAATGTACTCTCTTTCTTTTTTTTTTTTTTTTTTTTTACAGAGAGGAAGGGAGAGGGATAGAGAGTTAGAAACATCGATGAGAGAGAAACATCGATCCGCTGCCTCCTGCACACTCCCCACTGGGGATGTGCCCACAACCAAGGTACATGCCCTTGACCGGAATCAAACCTGGGACCCTTGAGTCCGCAGGCGGATGCTCTATCCACTGAGCCAAACCGGTTAGGGCATAATGTACTCTCTTTCTATTTAGCTTTCAGTTTAGTAATAAGACAATGGAAAGCTGATGATTTGACACATTTTCGTGTGTATTTCTTACTGTTGTTTCTTTGGGAGGCAAGGAGTAGTAAAAGAAAATAGAGAGAAATAAGTAAATTCTACTTTATTTTGTATAAAATTTTGGCAAACAGATGTAGAGAAATTCATGAACAATGGGCTAAAGTAGACATATTCTTATTTTTCCCAGGAAATATAAAGTGAAGCGATATAATCTTGAAACATTCTTTTGAGTTTTTATCAAAAAGGTCCAGGCACAATGTCATTTCTAGGTGAGGAACAATTGAACTCCTATTTGATTGCATTTTTATCCAAAAGCCTAAAATATTGAAGTCACGGTGACCATCGCAAAAGCTTGTCTGAGTTGAATAAACTTGGAGACAGATAATAAGGCTACTCTCCTTAAAAAAGATAAAATTCCTTTAATGTTAAACTCTATTAGTTCTCTATTAGAGACCACACTAAACTTTGGGAGATGTAACAACAGGTTTTTCATTTATTTGTTTGTTTGTTTCTTTGTTTGTTTTAACTCAGCAAGAAGGCTCTGAGGTGCTGAAACTCTGTGTTTGACTTCCCCCACATCAGTTAGGATCTGTAAAACCCATGCTAGTATTAGTATAATAGTTTCCATTGAGGTCATGCCCTTGACAAGGACAGCAGAACATTGTGCATATCTATATATATAAAGAGCCAGGGTCCATAAGGGCTGAAGGCTCGACCAAACACCGGAAGTCAGTGCTGGGTTGCCATGGTGACCCAGCACTGACTGCAGCCAGTGCTGGCACAGTGACCCAGCACTGACTGCCGAGGGGGCTGCGGATCAGGCCCGGAGAGAGGCCTGCAGAGAGAGAGGCAGGGTCTGATCCGCAGCCTCTGTGGCAGCTATTAATCAGCTGTTGCCTCTCTCTTTCTCTCCAGGCTTCACTAGCAGCCTGGCCTCTGTTTCTCTCCGGACTTCTGTGGGGGCTGCTAATCAGCCCTGCCTCTTTGATCAGGCCCAGAGATAGGCCCAGAGACACTGACTGGCATAGAAACTGAGCAATCAGAACCTAATCTGGGTGAAGTGCCAGGAGCCAATGGCTGCATAGGAGTCAGAGCTTTTGACACTGACTGGCATAGAAACCGACCAATCAGAACCTAATCTGGGTGAACTGGGAAGGCAGAACCTAAGATGGGGGTTGAGGAGGGGTTTTAAGGGCAACAGCTGTTTGGTGTAAGGTATAAGAAAGTGGTTCAATTTTTTAATGACTAGTTTGGCAGTATAGTGCTTATGGCTGGCTATCAGTCCAGATATAGGGATTAGGTGTTTTTGTCTGCCAAGAGCATCTCCTCCTGCTGAAAAAGGCTCTCTCTCCCCCCATTTAAGCAATCCTATCCTATATAATCTATCTATACTAATAAAAGGGTAATATGCTAATTAGACCAAGTCAACCGGCTATCTTCTGGACATCCACCTTCCTTCCGGATTGTGAGAGGGACATCCGACTGCCAGTTTAGGCCCGATCCCTGTGGGACATCCCCCGAGGGGTCCCAGATTGGAGAGGGTGCAGGCTGCGCTGAGAGACAACCCCCTCCAGTGCACGAATTTCGTGCACCAGGTCTCTAGTTTTTAAATGATTACTTTTTTCTCCCCTGCTGGAAGCATGATGGGGCATTTCTCCAATCTTTATTTTTTAATACAATTTTATTGATTTCAGAGAGAGTAAGGGAGAAGGGGAGAGAGACAGAAACATCAATTATGAGAGAAAATCATTACTTAGCTGCTTCTTGCATGCCACCTACTGGGGATGGAGTCTAAAACCCAGGCATGTTCCCTGACCTGGAATGGAACTCCTGTTTCATGTGACCTCCTGTTTCATGGGTCCACTCTCAACCACTGAGCCACACTAGCCAGACTCTCCAATCTTTAGAGTTAGCAACTGACAGGAATTTGGGGGTTAAACTCATGAAAGTGTAGAAATCTCCATAAGACTCTTCCTCCAGAAGTTCCTAATCTCTCCAGCTTAACCATGTTCATTCTACAACAATTAGACAAGTAGCCTTTAAGTATTCATTCCCAATAATGCCTCCAGTGATGGCTTCAGTTCCCAGTAAGTTATGGTTCTCCACATCTGCGTGTTTGTTCAGTTTTCACAGTGGGGGTGTGCCCTGTGACCTCAATTCCCTGATGAGGTAAGAGTTGTTGGTTTTCAGTCTTTTAGCTTTTTCCTGTTGTGTGAATAGGAGTGATGACTTGTCATGTTGGGCCAGAAATCAGATGTTACTGATAGATATTTAAGTACTAATTATACCTGTTGTTTACTAAGTCAGTAAATTTATGATCAACTCAAAATATGTACACTTATGGTGATAAATTACAGAGATTTACAACACTATTTTTTATAAATTCTTAGTGCTAACAGAGCAAATTCATAAAATAATATGGTTAAGATTGCATGCTTAAATCTCTACACATACTTGGACTTGCCTAGATTTTACTGTCAATTTATAAATTAATACAATTTTGGTCAGAAATGTAATCAGTTGTATATTTACATTTTAAATTATATTGATGCTTTTTGTGAATTATTAATGAACATTTTTTAATGTTCCCTTCATTCAGAAATAAAACAGGTTTACTTTTTAATTGTCTGGTATAGGAAGATATACATACATATATATGTTAAATTCTACACATAACATTATGTTTCATAAAATCAATTTTGTACTATTGCCAATTTAATTTTTGAGTACATGTTAAAATTTATAAGTTCATGTTACCTTGTATTCTTATAGAATTATTTACTCTTTCTGGTTTTTTAATTTTAATTCTTTAGTTATTTAATTTCTTGTCATTTTAATGTCTACCTAATACTTGGTAAAGTATTTTACTATATGAGTTCTTAAAATTATAATGATTGGCCTATTTTCATTATTTTACAATTTTCTTTTATAATTAAAAATGTTTATTTTGATGTTATAGGAAAGATACAACAATAGTACCAAATTTCAAATTTCTCTGTATGTACATTATACTTGCTCCCCCCAATGCCAGTGTTGTACTATATTTGCTACAGCTTTTAAACATAAATCTCTCTCTCCTCTCACACTCTCTATATTTTTAATCATTTGGCAGCAAGTTGCAGACAGGATACCATTATCTTATATAGACTATCTTTTCAATTAGGTTTTTTGGATCTATCTTCATAATTCAATTCAGGTAATGTATTTTTTTTTTTGGCAGGACCATCACAGAATAGATTCTGCATCCTTCCCAGTGCCTCAGACCAGGGGACACATTGCATTGATGTTCCCCATTAGTGGTGACTAACTTTAATCACTTGGTTAAAGAAGTGTCTGACCATCTTGCCCATTGTAAATTATTGCCTTTCCCTTTGTCATTAATAAGGTGCTTTGAGGGAGGTACTTTAAGCTGCTTTATAGGATTTTTCTTTAAAGTAAGCTGTCAGAGTGGTGAAGTATGGGGAATTTTGCTTCTGTTTGTGTGGAAGGTGGGCTGAAAGAATAATTGTATATCCTTCCTTTTTTATAACCCAGTTTCTTGCAACAACCCAAATTCCCCATGCTCCGTCTTTTTCTTTTCACTATATAGGTTCCCAAAGGTACTTCTTTCTTCTTATACTATTCTCCCCTGAAGCATCATCTTTGCTGTTTTAGGAGCTATAAAACATGTTTTATCCCTATAGAGTCTATATAAAATTTACACTTTAGTATACTTTCTAGAAGTTTAAAATGTTTCAGAATCTCTGTTTTTCATGTTTATATATTTTAGTTTAGTTTAACTAGCACTACAAACCAAAGGTCCACATCCCTAAATATTTGTCTGTTTATAGAATCTACAGTGCCTATTTTCTTTTAAAATTACCAAAAAATGATATGTTTTCAAAGCCAATTATTTACTATTTTTTCATGTACCAATTAATTTATTGGCTTATTTTTATTTATTCCACTTGTTTCCATATTCTTCTTGATAAAATACATTCTTTAATAATTCTTTTAGTGATGGTATAACTGTAAATGTGTATATTCCCTGTGTCTGTATATCTGAGAATACCTTTTCATTTTCTAGATTTAATCCAATTACTAAATATTATATTTATTCATGCAATTCTGATTCAAAGATTTATCTTTTGTATCTTATATATATATACATAAGGTTTCTTTAAAAAATGTTACACATGGACCTCTGAGTTTTTTCCTAAAACCTAGAAATATTCTTCCCAGAAAACATTTCGCATAGATACACACACACACACACACACACCACACACACACATATAAGGGTTTTCATAATATAAAATAATATGAAAATTAACCACAACAAATAATAAGTCATATAGCTTATGGTAGAACAATTATGGATGAATGTCTTACTCTTAATCCACGGTAATAAAAAATGATGATATATACAAACTAATATAGAAGGTAAAGAATAATAATTCAAATCATAAATTTGGATATCTGTGTAATTCCTTGTTGTCCTTGCATTTTAATTAGTTATTTTACAATGTGTTAAGGAGACATATGAATTAGCTAGAATTTCAAAATGCATATGCAATGGAGATGTATGAATAAGTTCTAAATATTAATGTTCTTTAGTCAACAATTATGTAAATTTGAAAACATATAAATATTGGTATAAACATACTATTTAGGAAAGATAATTATATGCACATATATATATAATGAAATCTATTAATAGTCACATATATATTATAAATATACCTATATATATAAAAGAACACCCTCTAGTATTTGGGGAAATGAGGCATAAGAACTCTTTAATAATAAACTTAAAACATGACTTGATTTTTAACTATATACAGAATGTTACTGATAAAAATAATACTAAATAAAACATTATAAAAAGTATATTTTAAAATATATTGTATGAAAAAAGTAAATGATAGTCATTTACAGAAAAAAATATTCTTTTTCTTTTTTCTTTAAATATATTTTTATTGATTTCTGAGAGTTAGGGAGAGGGAGAGAGAGATAGAAATATCAATGATGAGAGAGAATCATTGATCCACTGCCTCCTGCACACCCCACACAGGGGATGGAGCCCGCAACCCAGGCATGTGCGCTTGGCCAGAATCGAACCTGGGACCCTTCAGTCCGCAGTGCAGGAGGCAGCTGATCGATGTTTCTCTCTCATCGATGTTTCTAACTCTCTATCTCTCTCCCTTCCTCTCTGTAAAAAATCAATAAAATATATTTTAAAAAATTATCATTTGTATGATAATATTTTGCCTCATATTTGCTTCTATCCTTTATTCCTACAGTGATTTTCAGTATAATATAGTATTGTCTATGTAATAAAATTTGTTCTAAAGGAGACATATAAAATAGACAATAATATAAAACCAAAATTTGAAAGATCTGAAGGCTCTGATTCAGTCGTATAACAGTATTTGAAATTTTCTATTAAAAAAAATCCCATAAGACTAAGTAAAATATGTATTCAAATATATATTAAAGTTAAATTTAAAAAACTCAAAAAGTTAGAATATGGAAAAAGCACATGTAAAAGATATTTTACACAAATCTGATTTTTTGCACTAACTTTCAATAAATAAACAGAGAAGGTACAATAAAGAATGGTCTGAAAAGTTCTTAGTTATGAAATGAGTTTTCCAGAACAGAGGAGTTATTGAAGCAATAGAGGAAGTGCTCACTGTATACTTAATGATGGAAGAAATGGCCACAGCTTTTTTTTTTTTAAATATATTTTATTGATTTTTTACAGAGAGGAAGGGAGAGAGATAGAGAGTTATGATGGAAGAAATGGCCACAGCTTTTTTTAAAATATATTTTTTTATTGATTTCAGAGAGGTAGGGAGAGGGAGCGAGAGAATCATTGATCAGCTACCTCCTGCACACCCCACACTGGGGATAGAGCCTATGACCTAGGCATGTGCCCTGACCGGCTATGAACCTTGCTATGAACTGTAACCTCCTGATTCACAGGACAACGCTCAACCACTGAGCCACACTGGCCAGGCAATAGCAACAGCTTTGAGGATAGCCATTAGCCTGGGCTAGAAAGCTGATCTGTGAGTCCTTCTGGTTGAGAGAGGGGAGAATTATTTGATAAACAGATGAAAAGCCATTTCTATGGGTTTTTTTTTTAACATCGGAATGAATAAACATACAATATTATGGGGGGGGGCAAGAAATTATGAAATGATTGTTTGCAGATACAGGGACAGTAGAAATACAAAAGAAAAAAAAAAGGTATGGGTTCCCATTGAAAAGAACAACAAGCCGCATTTGTGAATAAATTCCAATGAGCCTGAAAACAAACAAGCAGACGGCAGAACTCTGCAGCGGCCAAGCAGGATGTAGCCCATAAGGGAAATCAGAGAGGCAGCAGAGCCCAGGAGAAATCCAACCGAGGTCCGGAGCATAGAACCTAACGGCACAGCTCCAGCTGTCAGAAAAGAACGGGAGATAGCAGCCACCAGGGCAAAGTGGTATTTGAATAACAAATGCACTTGAGAAGGAAATTTTTAAAAATCTAAGTAGAGGAGTGACTAACTCTGTACACATGCATATAATGATCCTCAAACAGCAGGAGCAGCAAATTGCTAAAACAAAGGAACATAAAATTATAATACACTAAATTTGAATGCAAGAAATCACCTCAGAGGACAGAGTGAGCCAACTACAGCAGGAAATCTACAGAAGACTGGAAAGTAATATTGTCTTCTATGTCCTTCACAATGTTTAGTAGACAAGGATGAAACCCAATATATAGACAAAATGAATTAACAAATTAGGTGAGTTGAATATAATTTTTGAAAATATGCATGAAAAAATTATGCTGAATTATATCAATCACAAGGGGGCCTACTGTTACATCAATCTCCAAACTGATTTAAAGGTCAGTGTTGACTATACCACTATAATTTTTAAATTTTGAAGAGCAGCATCAACCAAAAAACCAGCTACATTTTGATTGGCACTCAACAAATTAAACACCATCTATTTCCCACATGAACATTTTTTTATTACTTCATGAATCTATGGCAAGCAATATGCTACATAGCTAAATATTAGTTGTATTTTAAAGCAATCAAAAAAAAGAATAAGAGTAAGACCATTTGGTTCTATATAAACTAATTACAAATCCTTATTTCATAGCTACACCCCTGAGTCACACTCCAACCATTCCCCCTCTCATCATTGATGTTTCTATCTCTCTCTCTCTCCCTCTCCCTTCCTCTCTGAAATCAATTAAAAATATATATTTTAGAAAAAGACAAAGACAAACAGAGACACTAAGTAAAGAACAAAATATATAATAAAAGTGGGAAAGTATTAATTATATTATGGGATGTCTGAACCCAGGGACATTTTCTTAAGCATAGATATTTTTTGACAGGACCAAATATCAAGGACCATTTGGCATGGATCAAATATTTCCATATTATATTTAGATATTATGACAGTCATTTCATTTCTGAATCTGTATCATTTTAGAGGAATGCTCAATCAGAGTCACAGTAGGGCTGTGCTAGCAGTCAGTTGGATTTAACACAGTGACTAACACTAGGGAAATAAATAAGTAAAACCCTTTGGATCATCATTATGGTATACTATGCACCGGAAGAAATTAAAGTCTATAAGTACATAATCGTGAACATATTTTAAAAACATACCATTTAATGAAAAAATGTAAGACTTGGAATGAGATCTGTATAACAATACCTTGTTAGTAGAATTGTATATATCCAATATACAACCTTTAATATTAAAGTAGACATGTGAATCCAAGGACATGTGCATCAAATACTAAAAATGAGCATTTTTGTTGAAATGGGAAATGGGTCCAGAGGGCTTATGGGGAATGAAGTGAAAGAACTGGCTTAATAATCCTGAAATTTTTGGGTATAAAATGATTTATCAGATGGTCAAACAAATGTGTAGTTAAATATATAGGCTTACATCTATTTGTTAGATAACTCCACATTTAAAAAATATGAATTGAGTTTTTCTTCACTGAGAAAAGCCAAAATAAAAACCACACCCAAATAAATTTTAATCATGGTTGGGACCCTGGAGTTTTAAGTGATGTGTCAATACGTTGTAAGAAAAAATTAGCAACCTAGGAGGGTTCTTATTTATCAGAATAACCTACATGCTGAATTGGAATGACCCTCACTCTTCTCCACATTCACTGACACCTGTTTCAGTGAGTGTTTTTATCATCCACTTTGTCTCAAACTTTTCAGTTCAATCTCTGTTTTCTAATTATATGCATCACTCAAATACCTGTACTTATTTATTGTTCTTTTATAGCTTATATATCACTAAATCTTAGCACACTTCTACTTATTACAGCATGAAACATCTGTATTATTGTCTTACCTGAGTAATAAATTCTTAATGAAATTAAGAATTTAATTTAAATATCCTATATAACAAAAGGGTAATATGCAAATCGACCAAACAGTGGAACAACTGGTTGCTAAGATGCACACTGACCACCAGGGGGCAGACGCTCAATGCATGAGCAGGAACTGCCCCCTGGTGGTCAGTTGCTCCCACAGGGGGAACACTGCTCAGCCAGAAGCCAGGCTCAAGGCTGGTGAGCACAGCAGCTTAAGGACATCCCCTGAAGGCTCCCGGAATGCAAAAGGGCACAGGCTGGGCTGAGGGACTCACACACACACACACACACACACACACACACACACACACAAGTTCACAGATTTCGTGCACCAGGCCTCTAGTAAATTATAAAAAACAAATAAGAATTAAATCAAAAGTTATTAAAAGCAGATACAAATAACTTTTTATGTCATTATTTTATATTTCACTTTATCAATAGTGAATATTTATTTTTCTATCCTGCATCTCTTCTACCCTCAAGTAAGTCTTTAATCATATTTGTAAATTCTGTAACAATTCCTATTTTTCATTATGTGGGAGCTATTTTATAAAAGTTGTTTATGTGGAAATTTAATCAGCAATGGAACTAATAAATAAGATGGCACTATTTTTATATGGTTACAATTGAATATTATCATAGTTGAAAACCCTTTCATATAAATGAAACAAATTTTTCAAAGACTTAAGGATACAAATATTCAGTAGTTACCTTGTAAAATATAGTTGTTAAATAGTTCTATATTTTAACAAGCAAACAGATTACTTTTTTCATTTCTAAACTCTTCATTTTATTTCCCTGGGAAAACAAGAGTATATTTTAACAACATGCTCCAAAGCAGTGGTTACTGTTTAGTCATTACCATTTCATGGGAGGCTAAGGGATGTTCTGGGGCACCAGAAAATTTTCCTCTATGTATATATCCTAAGCTTCTCAGGCTGATGGGCTAGGTTACTGTGGCACAGATGAGAGCTTTGCCCCTGTAGCTATATATGTTGGGAAAATATATTAACCTCTGTGAGTTTGCTTAGCAGTAAAATGATAAAATAGCAATGCACATGTCATAGAAGGTATAAGAATTAAAAGACTTCAGGTGAGAACAGCACTTTCCACCAGGTTGGTCTAATAAAGGTCTTTGATATTTACATGGTTATCTTTCAATTTACCTTTAATAACTCATTGAGATTATCTATGAATGCTGATAACCTTTACATTAGAAAATAATTTTGTTGCATCTGGTAATCCAGATTTTGGTTAAAGGGAAGAAAGGGCTTGGAAAATAAACATATCATTATTTTCTAATTTCCCTTTGATTTTTTCTTTGACCCATCGGCTGTTTAAGGGTATGTTAATTTCCACATATTTATATGTTTTCCAGTTCTCCTTCTTTTATTGATTTCTATTTTTATTTCATTGTGATCAGAAAATATATCAAGCTTTTTAAATTTGTTAAGATTTGTTTTGTGCTCTAACATGTAATCGATCCTAGAGAATTGTCCTGAGTGCACTTGAGAAGAATGTATATATTCTACTGCTATTGAATGAAATGCTCTATTAGTCTAGTAGGTCTATATGATCTGTACTGTTGTCCTAGCCTGCTGTTTCTTTATTGACCTTCTGTCTGGAAGTATTATCCATTCAAATAAGGTATTGAAGATTGAAGTCTCCTACTATTATTGTATTGCTGTCTACGTATTCTTTCAGACTTGTCAATGCTTGCTTTACATACTTGGATACTCTGGTTTTGGGTAGATATACATATAACCAGTGTCCTGACACTTTTATAATCACATAATGATTTTTTGTCTCATGTGATAGTTTTTGACTTAAAGTCTATTTTGTCTAATATATGTGCAGACACCCCTGCCCTCTTTTGGCTACCATTTGCATGGAATATCTTTTTCCATCCATTCTCTTTCAGCTTATAAAAACATTTCAATATAGACATTTAAAATCCTTGTCAGTATGTGAGGAACTTGCATTTTCCTGTCAAAAACAACTTAGCATCTATGTCTTATAGCAGTTTGGCAGGAGTCTGTCATTTTCTTCCAGGACTTTCCTGGGAAGAGAGATAATATTCAATATAAGAGATATGCCAATCTATGGCATGTCAAAACCATCACCCAAAACAATCATATCTGAAGGCAGTAGTTTATCATTTTTGTCAATGCTTTACAGTACATTTAATGACAGATTTCATTTTTATTTTTTAAAATGCTGTTCAGCTAATCTGGGTAAGGTACACTCAGTAATCTCCTGTGTCCACACAGGGCAGACTGTACAGAAGGCAGAACACTCCCAGTGAATGCCACCAGTTTGGAAACCAGAGTCAGCCCAATTCATTTTTTTGATAAAAATTATTGATTAATTAGAAGTTATTCAACAGTTACCTAATAATATCAATAAAAAAATTAAATAACTGAATTTATTGCCTGTTAAATATAGGAGAGCATTATGTTTGCAAAATACAGTCTTTTGGATAAAAGCAAGAACTACGTTTATAGGATTTGGGGAAGCACTTAGTTCAATAGTTGGTGGACTTCAGGAAGTTAGGGTGCTTATAAACCAGCTGACTTTCAGCTGTGGAAGCATGTGACTGGGTGTAAATCTCGCTGATTGGCTGACATTCGTAGTCATTGGAGTGACATTGCAGTGTGAGGCTGTCATTAGCTGACTCCAGAGGGTTAGACATTGAGATGAAGCAGGCACTAACTGACCCGGATAGGTTTAGCACTGGTTTTGTAACTTCTTGATCATGGACCGGGATGATAGTTAAAGAACAGTGAGTCTTATGTTTGTGTTTGAAGAATAGAAATGTTTTATTATCATTTTTTTCAAGTTACTAAGAAATTATTTCCAGTTCACTAAATGGCTAGTGAATTGAGTAGCTTTGTGCATCTCAAAATGATCAGAGTTGGCTGCTATGCATGTATTTTTAATTTCTTAAACTAAAAGTGGTTAATGAGCATATATGCATTTATTTAACACAAATAAAAAGTTTTAAAGAGTTTAGAAATTGATTTGATAAAATTGATACTTTTGGGAAGGCTCCTTATATTACAGCTAGAACAGGTTATTAGAGCATTTTACTTAATAAAATAATATGCATTTTCAAATCCAATATTCTAATATAATATTTTAGTATGTATCCTCTTATAAAAATATGATTTATCAAAAATACTATATGAATTAAAAAGTAAAAAAAACAGCTAGTAAGATATTATAATATATTAAATTAGAAAAAACAAACTTTTTCTCTACTTCCCTGTATTCTCTCTTTAAAATACTGAAAATAAATGAAGTCCATTTCTAATTCATTAATTTCTGGTTCCATAATTATGACTTTTCAATTTGCTATTTTTGTCATTGTTGAGATTGGATATGATTTCATTTTTAATTATTTATTGTCTTAATTTTTAAATTTGTTTCAGGTTTAAAATATGTCTTCACTGCTTCAAATATACTCCATAAATAGCAATATGTTTTCCATTAACATTTTAAAACTATTTTTGTAATTTTACTTTGTATATCCTATTTCAAGCATGAGCTGTTTAATAGAAAACTTTTAATTTCCCGTTAAAATGACCTTTTCATTTTGTGAATTTTATTAGATGTCTAATTTATTGCATTGTTATTGGAGACTTTTAAAAATATTTTGCTTGTATGGAATCTACTGATGGTCTTTTAATAACCTCAGCCATGAGCAACTTTGTGAATGTTCACAGCATACATCAGAAGAGGGCACATTTGGCATTACCGGGGTGTATCATTTGGCATAGGCATCTTCTACCTACCTTATGAAAATGTAGTTAGGGCTTCAATAGTTATATTTTATTAATCTTATGTGTTTTGTGCTGACTTCATATCTTGTGTTTTGAAAATATTTTTATTAGTGTATTGTAGATGTGTGGCTCCTTGAATCTACTGCAGTTACTGATTTTTAAAGTATCTGTGTAACCTGGTGTTTGTATATTCCCATTTTTTACCTCATTGACAATTGTAAACATGTATTTCCTTGGCTCTTTCAATGCTTTTTGACTTGTGTTTTACTTTGTCTCACGTTAAGAGGACAAGTCCCACTCTTGTTTTGATTTTTCTGACATGATGTTGACTATGCTTTATTTTTACGCATTTGAATGATCATGTGTTAAATGTGTATACCTCATTTGAAGCAGATAGTTAGGTCTTTCTTTGTTAGTGAAATTGTAAAAATACAGGGGTAATAAGTATTACAGTTGTAATACAAATGCTATAATAATTAATAAATAATAATAAAAGAACAAACTCCATGTTTCGCATACTCATGACTGTAAACCTACTTTTGCCCACCCCTGTATTTTAAACCCTGGGTTAATATTATTTGCATTTGTTGATCAAATCAATCAGTTTGATGTTTGCTCTGTCTTTTTGTTCTATTTTTATCATGCTTGTTGTGACTCTTTCACTAGGTGATGTGTGTTCCTTGCTCTTTACAAACTGTTTTGGAATTTGAAGATGTTCATAGTTTTGTTCTAATGGTTAGCTTTGAGCTTATACCTACTTGGCAGCCTTTCCCCCTATTTTATCATTTAATCTTTAATACCATTGTGTCAGTGGTAAAATTTTTGACTATACAATTAGCATGTTTATTCTTTCCTTCTATAGCCCACTTTGTCCCCGTACCATTGTTTTCGTTGCTGATTTCTAGTGGTAACAGTATGCAAAACACTTACATATTATTTTCCACCTTCATTTCCCCTAAATTTGAGTCTTGGGTTTGAAATGAAGAACACTTACTGCTCACACTACACCCTTTGCTCAAACCTTGTCCTTCAGGATCTTCGACTTCCTTCTCTTTTCTTTGTTCTTTTATCATCTGGTTTCTGAGCTTACCTCCAGCTTCCTTTATATCCCTGTGTCCATTTATACTGCACACCTTCTACTGGGGATGTGCCCGCAACCAAGGTACATGCCCTTGACCGGAATCGAACCTGGGACCTTTCAATCCGCAGGCCAATGCTCTATCCACTGAGCCAAACCGGTTAGGGCCCTGTGTCCATTTTTCAATGTTAAAAAGGAGTGTTTTGTTTAAAAGGTGTCTTTTTCCCACCTTTAGTTTTTTTATTTGTTGTTTTTATTTTGTTTTGCTTTCATTCCCTAGCTTTCCAGAAAGACCTAACAACAGCCTGACTTCAAGTGTTTTTTCTGCTAGAAGTATTTTAATTTTTCAACTTACCAGTATATAAAGTTTATAAGATTCAAACTCCTCCATTTCTTTATCGCTGAAGCATGACACTATGTGTAGTTTAATGTGATGTATACAATGTGTCGAAAGATTTTGTAGCAATTTATAGATTCCGTCGCCAGTAAGTTGCCACTTAATTTAGCAATGAAATATAACAGCAATATCATCTCAGGAGAAGAGCACATGTTTTGTTTATGTCAGATGTATTATTTCAAAGAACTAGCTTTTTTGTTGTATACTATACAAATTTTTTGTTGCTTTCCAAAAAATCAACTCTTTCCCTCCCGCTTCGTTGCTCCAAACATAAGTTTGGTTTATTCAGACCTCCATTCTTTTGTCATGGGCCGCATGTCTTAAGGTAATATGATCCCATATCAATTTCCAGGACTGATGCGTGAGAAAATGCATCCGGATAGTCCCATAACCCTGTTACAATATTAATAAAAAAGACAGGTGTCCACTTGGGCCCGTGATATGTGAAGAGAGGCAAGTTTACATCTTCTGGAAAGAAGTTTATTTTTTTTCTGGGAGAACTTCAGGGAACCTAATTACAATCTGGCAGAACTTTAATGAGGAAACATGTTGCCCTTAAAATTACTGCATTAATCCCACTGCCACAAGGAAACCAACCATAACAAGAAACCAACACTGTGCATAGAAAAGTTGAGTTAAAAGGCTCCTGGGCCACTTTTCAATCTTCCTGCCATCTATTTTATATAAAATTTAATTTATATAAGCCAGAATTATCCTAGCTTTTTATAACACTTTGTGCTGGCTTTTTTGTTACTTAATTCCAAAATCATATTAACTGATCCCTGCTTATATTAACTGTTTAACTGTTTGTAATACCATGCTTTATTGCGTTTTAAATCCAAATTAAGCCTATACTCTCTAGTGAAAAGTCATTGGAACAGGCATAAAATCACAAAATTATATCACTAACTGAGAGTTTAGAAATGTTCAAGACTTATTTCCACAATATCAAAAGTAAATAGAAAATTAAGCTCTGCATGAATACTTACAGGGATTATGAGCTTGCCGGTTTATAAGGTATATCTTCCATTCTCAAGAGGCCTATTTTTAACCAGTTACAATATGGAACAATCCCAGAATTTTTGTATATTGCACCCGTCTCCAAATATAAGAAATTCAGATATGCCACCTCATTCTTACACAGAGGAGCTGTATCTCTCAAATAAAAGTAAAAGTTTTATAATATAAAATTTTTCTAATAAGACTGAAATTTTCAATCTATTTTAGTATGCCATCTCATGAATCACAATGATGACCATAGATCACATATAGTTATATTTTTCAACATCTAATACAAATAACAAAGGACTTGGTAAGTTCTTTGAGTGTTTTCATTTGGGGAATTTTTTTATTTTTTATTTCGTTATATATTTTTATTGATTTCAGAGAGAAAGGGAGAGGGAGAGAGCAATGGAAACATCAGTGATGAGAGAGCATCATTGATTGGCTACCTCTGCATGCCTGGGGATTAAGCCCACAACCTGAGCATGTGCCCTGACTGGGAATCCAATGGTGACTTCCTGGTTCATAGGTCGACGCTTAACCACTGAGCAATGAGAGCTGGGCTTTGTGGATTTTTTTACACATAG
>NW_005362626.1:4612610-4619525 GCF_000412655.1 Myotis brandtii | reverse complement strand
TTGGAGCTGGCCAGCGGGGGGGAAGGGATGGGAGGTTGGCTGTGGGAGCACACTGACCACCTGGGGGCAGCACCAGCATTGAGCGTCTTCCCCCTGGTGGTCAGTACGCATGATAGTAACTGGTCGACTGGTCATTTGGTCATAATGGTCACTTAGGTCAGGATGCTTTATGAATCCTGAATCTACTGTGTTAAAATTATTTTCACAAATTGTATTCATATACATTTTTCACTTTACATTATTTAACAAGCTAGTCATACACAGTATTGCTTTCATTATTTGATATTGCCTATTTAATGTATTTTTCTTTGTCTATATATAAAATATCCTTTCAACTGTGGCAAAATTCATCTCTGTATCTCTTAGTTTATCTTGATGGGTAAATGAAATAAAGACTTTGGGATAGTTTAATGTATTTTTAATCTGAGATGTTATTTTTTTTATTTTCTATCATGATCCTGAAATATTTTGAAAATACAGTAGAAAACAAAATAGAAAGTTTTATATTTTTACTTAAAAGTTCAAGTGATGATCTAATATAGATATTTCTCTACTGAATTTAATTTTGAATAAAAAGACACATGAACTAACTTCTCAGAAATGGTGATTAAAAGTAGTGACATTTACAAGCCCTTATTATTCTGACTGCATTATGACCTATTATGTTCAAAAATTACTTTGGTTCATATATTATTTTTTTCTTTATTTCATAATGCAGTTACTGAGGCTTTGAAATACTAATAAACAGCTAAGGAGGGGCAGAATTAAGACCAGAATTTAGGGATATTTTCTCTTCTCGTCCAAGTTCTAAACCAATATTAGATTCTGCTTCAGAAAAAAAGAGTTTTCTAAAGATAATATATTCATTCTGTCTTACAAGCTAAAAAGGGAGTTTTCAAGTTCTTAACATGGAAACAACTCCCCCCTTCTTTAACAAAGAAAAAACAGAGCGAAATAAATTGAGTAATACAATATGTTAACAGATAATGAAATTCTCATGTGGATTTTTATGGATTACGAAAATAGAAATATCAACAATAGGAAATGTAATTTTGAAAAGAACAAAATAGGGATAGCATAGGCCTAAGAGATAGCACAATACCTGAAAACATATAAGTATATATGATACAGAAAATATATGAAATAGTTGTATTGTTAAATGCCAAGTGATTGACAGATTGACAATCATTGCTTCCATAGAACGAAGTAGAACAAATGTGTAGTCGATGGGAACTTTATCTTTATCTGCCTAGAATAAGTAGATCATCAATCACTGAACAATCAATCAATGGCAATGAAATTTAACTGTACAAAAGGCTTTTTGATTTTGTCTAAAATATCTACTCATCGGTCAAATTAAAAAATCTTTTAGGCTGTGATGCACCTTTGTGGATTTCCAAATGACAGAGAACTTACATAGCACAATGTCAATCTAAGGTAGAAACAACAGTTTCAACAGCCTTTGGCATTTTTATCAATAGCTTGATAATGGGATTGAAAATGTTTTCCATAAGAAAAAATTATAAGCACATGGCTCAAAATGTAGGGGTCAAAATAAAGGAGTGAAAGTGATTAATTCTGGGAAGTACACTGGGCCCTGGGAATGTGGGTTAAAACAAAGGACTGATATTTTTGAGGCAACACTTTTAGTGATATATGATTTCTTTTTTAATACAAGGTGCATATTATGATAGAAATGTAAATTTGAGATTTACATTGTTAATCATGTTTCTCCACTTTGTACTGCCTATAAATATGTTCCCTGCAAAATGTTGGCATAACCAAGAACACATCTGGAAGTTACATTCTCAATAAGCTAAAAATAGGACACAGGGTTAGCCTGAAGTGTGTTAGCAGTTCTCTAGGAGGGGGGTTAAAGTGCTCCTAAAGACTACTGGAGTGTTTATAGTTCAACACACCTGAGCCACTTCTTCATCTCCAGTCCTCCTGTCACTCTTGAGGCTACCCAGTTCTTTATGTGTCACCTGGGTTGAGTATTATCCACTCACAATTTCTAAGGCACAGTCTGGGAAGTGTCTTTGGAAGAACAGAATTTGAAGTCATTTATAAGATATTTAAATTTTTAGCAAAATGTTGTTGCAAAGGATTTTTAAATGCCTGCCACTTGTCACCTTAGTCTACCAGAGACGCTCAAAATTACATCTTAAAATCATTTATTTCCTTCTCCAGCATTGTGTTTCTCTCTCCAGTTGAATTGTTTACAATGCCAGATGTAGGGATGTCAATATTTAAAGGGTAAAATAGATCAGCCCACTGGAAATACTTCCAAAGGCCAACAAGGATTTACACAGTTCCATAAATAAATTTCTGTGTTATTGCCATTCCATGATTTCAGAAATTACTCAGTCCTAAATACAGGCAATGCTTTTATGGCGTTGAAAATATACAGATAATAAGACCCATAAAACCGCTGTTTTCGCATTGTTCAAATAAAGGACGTAGGCTGCCAGGGGAGGTAGTGGCTACTCCAAATCAGGCAGTAGATATTAAAGCTATTAAAACCTATGAAGCTATTAAAACCTCAAGGGGGAATCAATGCCCTTGAATCAGAGGGAATCACAGATGCAAAGGCATGGGGTGGTGAGAAGGGATGTCCTTGGAATTATATTCAGGTAATCGTGAGGGGTTCACTGTGGTCTGAATAAGTGACATAGGAGGTGACATGTCAGGGAATAAAGTTACTCAAGGGACTAACATGTTTTTGAAAGGGTTAGCTAGCTAGTTCAATTAGGCAGGTTTAGAAAGTCTTAGGAATTAAAGGGGTCTATAGGAAAGGAATACATAATGGAGACTTGAAGGCACCAGGATGTTTATCTTACTTGTACAGAGAATAAAGAAATGGCATAGACAAATAGAAATATATCTGGTCCATGCAATTAAAGACAGCCATAAACCAAAAGGCATCTCGAGCCTGAGCCATTAAAGTGACCATAAGTTAGGCCAAAAGTAGCCCTGACCTGAGTAGCTGGGAGGGCTATGAGATAAGGCTTTCTCTGCCAATACAACTGGGAGAGCTATTAAGATAAATCAACAGTGACTCTAACCAACAAGATAAGGAGGATAGTAGGTGGGGGAACCACGTGGGCTTTGAGCTTTGAAAACAAACTTTATGTAGCACAATGACCAAGAAGAAGGGGCTAGGTTCAGACAAAGAACTGCAGCCTATTTAATGCCTCAAGACAAAGAAAGCAGTGGTCACCCTTCTCAGTGGCCCCTCTGTCCGTGCAGGAGGGATGGAGTCTTAGGCTTAGAATTTAGAATTAGGTTTTGGAGGTAGTGTCTGCTTGTAATAAAGTTTCTGCTTGCAATAAAATTTCTGTACTTTTCACCTATCACCTTTCTGGCTTCATTCTTTGAAACCATTGAGACAAGAACCCGGGAATTCAGGGCGTTCCAGTTCAATTTTCATGTTTCATTTTGAAGCCCTACTATGTGCAGATGTTGTCTAATGTCCTTTGTATATAACAACTCATTGAGTTGGAACAAGATCATAATATTTTGTTAGGAAATAGAAATCCACAAAGACTTTCACTTCATAATTCTTTTTCAGAATTTTCTTAGCCTTCCCTTGAGGAATTTCATCTGATGCATGCCAAAGGCTCAAGGCAAAAGCTATGCAAGGTTTTGGAACACTTCTCAGTATCTCCTTCTCTCTTAACTTTGAGCTGTCTGCTCCACTCAAGACTGTTCTTTTGTTTGTTTGTTTGTTTGTTTTATTTGGGATTCTCCTCCCAGGCATTGTGTAGATATTCCCATGGCCAAAGCCTCTGTGATATTGCAGAGCTCACTGTGTTAGCTTCCCTTGTCTTAAGGATCATGGCTCTATGCTGCCTCTAGTCTAATGTCGAAAACCAAGTTTTCAATGTTTTATACAATTTTAGAATGTTTATTAGAAGAATATAATTCTGAATCCTTTACACACCCAGAGACAGAAGCAAAATATGTCTGCTTATCATTTTTTATGAGATATACTAGTACAATCTTATAGAACTCAAAGATAAACCTGTGTTTATTCTACATTCTCCCCTTAGACAGAAATAATAATGCTGCAAATTACCATATAAGAGGAAAAATTTTTGTATTGCATGCAGAAGAAAAATTTTCACCCTGTCAATTTCAAAAAAGCTGTCTATAATGAAATACAGAAATAAATGGTGCCTACACACACACATATACACACACACAGAGTATTTAATCTTAGATGATGACTTATTACTACAGAAAATATTTGGTAATTTCCATGCCACTTCTCATGGTAAAAATATCAATAACTCATGTAGAATCTATTACAAATATGATCAAAGAAGATATGTTAAATAGATTTGAGAATTTTGAAGGAATCAAATATCATATTTTCAATAGTGATATGACAGTTATACAGAAGAATTATTTTTAAAATTGAAATGCCCAAAAAAGATTTAGGAGATTGTTTGTCTTTCCATTATGGCATTTATTAGACAGGCTTTGAATCATAAGAGAAAGCCTTTTTTCTTTGGTGGAAAGTATCCAGGTTGTTAAGAAAAATAATATTAGTGTCTAAAATGTGGTGTTGAATTTTGTTAAAATAGCATAATAACCCGCAAAGAAAGTAAGCATAGGAATTGGTAAGTGTATAAAATAAAAATATTTTTAAAAATTGAAAACAATATGAGAAAACATTTTAAGGAGTAAAATATAAATCCCCAAAACAAAATTTCCAGGCATAAAATGCAGTTGAATCTAATGGAAAATAAAACTTATTTTTTTATATCCAACAATAGTGATTATCTGGAAATAGAATGAAATATCAAGAATGATAATGTCAAAATCACAAATTCACTAGAAAATTTAAATATCAAATGAATCCACCTTCAAGAAGAAATATTAGTGAATTTTTGGAAGATGTGAAGCCAAACACTTGGCTCATATTTCTACCTCTGCATTGACCTTGCCCCAATCCACGCTGTCTCAGAATTTGCAAAACCCCAGAAAAAAAAAAGGCTTCAAATAATTCAAACTTCCTGTGATTCTCACCACTACAGTAACTTGGTTCCTTAGTCCTTTATGGTTCTTTAATTTTGTGAAGTATTTAATTGGATAATAATTTGATATAAACATTTTATTAATATACACACATATGAAAAAGAAAACACAAATTATAAGTATAGGAAAATTAATTAGGGAATTTCCTTCTCAAAAAATATCTTATTTGCTGAAGTGGATCAAGAGAACAGTGCAGTTAAAAATATATCAACATAGGGAACTTGGGCAAAAAGAGAGAAGAGTACACACCTGTGACTACCGAGTCTTGTGAAAGTTTTATTTTATGATATAAAATTCTAAAGTACTTGGCTTTTGTTCAGGCACAATACAGACAGAAAAACCAGCCAAGTTTCATATAAATAACATTAAGCTCCCCAGAGCTTCATGTCAGACGATCCACACAACATTTTTGATTTTCTAGAGAAGTAAAGTTTGTAGTAAGAGTGTTTAAAAATGTTTTTGTTATATTTCCCTGCACATTTTGAATGCTATTACAGTCAACTCTGAAAATTATTACCATTAATATTAACTCTTGATTTTTGGAAATACTTATGTTATCTATAAACATTACAAAGACACTAAAATGTTTCCCCTCATGATATTTATGTGAAATTCAAATAGGAGCACTTTATAATTGTTTTTATTATTTTAAAGGACATTATTAATCAGGGACTCAATGCATGAAACAATATTAGTTATAATTAATGCACAGAGTGGGGCAAAAGTAGGTTTACAGTTGTTTGTATGGAAAATAATACAATAATTAATAAATAACAATACAAGAATAAAGTTTCGCATATTCACTTTTGCCGTAAACCTACATTTGCCCCACCTGTATATGGATATTTGATTTGCTCAATATAATACAGTGTGTTTGTGTTGCTATTTAAAGCATCCAACCAGTAATCTCCCTATGGTTGGCAGAAGATTCAATCTGATGATGTCTTCAAGGTCAGTTAACTCTCTGCTCTACCATCCATCTATCCTACCTAACTAGCTCCTTCACAGAAACCAATATCTTTATACTATGTTGTGTAGTCTTATGTGCCTAAATGTGGATTTAAAATTTGCTTCGTTGTATTCAGAACTCATTTTTTTCCGCACACCTGAATAAATCTCAGTAGAGATTTTTCTTCACACCTGAATAAATCTCAGTAATTATCTCTTCAAATGTTGCTGCTTCACTGTTTTCTTCATGTCCCATTCTAAGAATCCTATTAGATGTTTATCAAGCTGTTCAATGTATCATCCATTTACCTTAATACTTTTACTTATTTTAATTTTTTCTATACCTGAGCAGTGTTCTTTACGTACTCTCAGAACAATTTTGACATTTTCTTAGATATTTTCCAGACCAGAATTTATTTCACCTATTAATATTTTAACTGTAACAAATATGTTTTCATCTACATGATTTATTTTATCCTTTTCATATCTATTTGCTTTTTAAAAAGTTATACTTATGTGGTTTTTTTATTCATTCCCTTATTGTTTCATGTGATAACATTTCTCTTCATTTTCTTTTGAACATATTTGAAACATTAATTTGCTATTTGATTTTCATAACTTCTTTTTGTATTGAAAAGTCACTTACCAATTAACTTTATATGTAACTTTCTAGCTCTTGTGAGTCATTCCAGTCCCTAATACTATAATTATATTAAGGACAAAATAAATTTTTTCTCTAAGTCAACAGACAGCCAAGCTCTAATCCCTAATTAAGTAATTAATAAAGTAAACAGCTCAGTTGGTTAGTGCATTGTCCTACTACAACAAGGTTGCAGTGGGTTTGATCCCTGATTCACATATGGGAATCAACCGATGAATGCATGAAAAGCTGAACAACAATTCAATGTCTGTCTCTTTGTGTCT
>NW_005362626.1:4591523-4611870 GCF_000412655.1 Myotis brandtii | reverse complement strand
AAGAGAGAGAGAGAGAGAGAGAGAGAGAGAGAGAGAGAGAGAGAGAGAGAATTCATAGACACAGGCAATAGTATGGTAATTGCTGGGGAAAGTCGGGGGGGTGTTGCGAGAGGTGAAGGAGGGCATGGGGGTGAAAAATAAGGACATTTTATGATGCCTAGAACTGTGCCATGCTCAACATTAAAAATAACATATATGACCAAAGTCTGGTACAATGTTTAACATCCAAGAATGAGTATAAGTGAAAAAACTAAATTTAATTTGGTACTTTCATTATTTACTTCAGTAAAAGGTATAAGTAAACCAGGGTGCTAAACATTTCAGTGTGTGCTCTTCGTAGAGAATATTGTCAGGTCATTATCCTGTTCTGATCCATGTGTTTATTGTTTAAGTAGGCTGTGTTTGAGTGCTTGAAAGGATGCTATTACATATGATGGATGGTGCCACTTTATGAAGGCTGGAAAAGTTATTGAGATGCTACATTTTACATTCTATTTGATAGACTTAAACAGATGATGTATGCAAAGTCTGGTATGTGGCTAAGGGGGGAAAAAGACTACCAGCAAGAAATACCTTGTGTCAGCAGAAGGCCATGGAAATCATCATGTGGTAGCCAATTGCGTGAAAAGGGTGATGCAACTTCAAATCTATCTAAAGTTCACAGTCATCTAGAAAATTGTTAACAGTGAACTGGAAATGCAAGACACAATATATGCCCATATACAAGGATAATGGAAACATATAGAAGTAACACAAAAGGAATAAATAGCTCTAGATGAGAATACTGGTTTTTTAAAACACAATACAAACGGATTCACTGAACATGTATCAAATAAAGAGAATCAGTGAATTTTACCTGGTCATAAACACTATTTAGGAAAGTTATTTTTCTTCTTTGTTTTGTGTTTGCTTGTTTTTTCAAGAATACACTATGACTAAGATTCAATCAAACTAATTCCATACAATTGATAAGGAACAGTGGCATATTTAATGCTATCAATAAAGATAAACAAAATTGGAGTTTGAAGGAGACTTAGTATTAAAAGCAAAAAGAAGGGATTTGATCCAAAACATGTAGAAAATACACAGAAAGACTGGAGGCCGAAGTCATGGGTTCAGAAGATGACACTTCACTCTGACCTGTATTCCAACCTCAAATTTAGAACCGCCCTGCGCACCCACAGGACAGCCTAGCAGAGCCTAGGAAACAGCGCGTGATATGCGGTCTGAGTGGCAGAGCCACATATCAAGTGGAAAGAGCTCTTGTTTTCTATGATTGGAGAAAAGTTAGTGACGTTTTAAAGTGAAAATTGTGGGTGAATAGAACTCTGGCAAAGGAGAAATAGCAAGATCACTTGGCAGAATGCAGAGTCCAGCCCTGGTCCATGACCATGAACCAGACTGAGAACAATTTGCAAACATGGCAAAGGCCTAAACAAATGTGTTAAACCAGAACTGATATTCCCTCAGGGCAGCATTGTAAAAGGACATTAAGGCAAAAGCCTTTAATACATTGCCAAGCCATTATTCACAATGATACATCATGAAAACTAAGTTGTTTAGTTAAGGTACATAAAATACTCTTAGAGTTGATGAAACATGCACTCAAGTTGATATTTTTTATCTCAGAGGGTAGTTATAAGATGGAAACACACAGAGGTGCTCAATAAATTTTATTTTTTCTAAAATATGTTTTTATTGATTTCAGGGAAGAAGGGAGTGAGAGAGAGAGAGAGATAGAAACATCAATGATGAGAGAGAATCTCCCATTGGCTGACTCCTGCATACCCCCTACTGGGGATAGATCCTGAAATCAGGCATATGCTGTTGACCAGAATGGAACCCGGGACCCTTCAGTCAGCAGGTCGAAGCTCTATCCACTGAGCCAAACCAGCTGGGGCTGCTGAATAAATTTTAATTATTTTATTTGCTAAGCCAAAACATCCCTTAAAAATTTAAATATAAGACTCACACTTTTGTTCTTTAAGAAAAAAATGTTAAAAATCTACATTTGTCTATTGCTTTTGAAAGCCTTTAATTTTTATGAGGACGAGGAATTTCTTTTTTTTTTAAATAATAGTTTTGCTGACAATATGACAATATTGTGTGTGATGTGCCCATAATCCTCAAGAGGAAAATCATGATGCAACATAATTTTATTTTTAGTCAATATACTTTTTAAGTTCAGCAAACCCATATACTGTTCTTAACATTAAAAAAGAAGATTACAGATATGGCAGATATAAATAACTAGCACTTATATAGTTAAGAATGTACATTACTTATGGAATGTGGAATGTAGCTTGTGTTTTATATCAACAGATTTTCAGATGTAAAAAAAATTAAAGTTTGCCTGGATTAAAGTAATGTTGCATACTTTCTAAAGGAACTTGGAGTTAGGAATTTGTATTCGATTCACTTTCCAATTATTACAGTTATTAAATTAGAGAACATTATAGACAACTCAAGGAAGCAATGCTCTAAACATTTTTGAAATCTCAGTATCATAACAAAAAGTAATTATAAAAGCAAATACTTATTGTGTATTTAACTACATCCTGTGAATCCTCCAACTTTACAGAAGCAAACTCATTTTATCTTCACCCTATAGTGTTTTTATTTTTCATTTGGATAATAAAAGGGAGTCATCAATGCAATAACTTGAATCTTGAGAATATCATGCTAAAAGAAACAAGTTAGACAGAAAAAGTAAAGAACTATGTGATTTCACTCATATGTGGAATATCAAACTGAAAACAACAAATAACCAAACAAAAAAAACAACAAACAAAAACTCATAGACACATACAACAGAATGATGGGTACCAGAGGGAAGGGGTGTTGGGGGTTACTAGAGGGTAAGGGAGGTCAAATATATGGTGACATAAGGAGGTTTGATTTTGGGTGGTGGGCACACAATGCAATATGCAGATGATGTATCATAGAATGGTACACTTGAAACCTATATATTTTACTAACCAATTTTATTGGTTAATAAAATTAATTTGGAATAAGTTGGATATTAGTGTAGTGAATACATGTTCTATGTCTGTAATGGAGCTTTGATAATTATTCTATGATTCTTTTAACTCCAAGTCTCTTTATATTATCTAATAAAGCTCTTTTGAAATTTTTAGTTATGACTCTTCTGTGTCCTAACTGAAATAATTTTGCTCTCCTTACAGCACTTTTTCTTCTGAATCAGCACCACTCTTTTCCTCAAGAAGTGTAGATCAAAACACACACACATACACACACACACACACACACCACATGCACACACAGCCTTGGTCTATAGTTCAGAAACAGAGTAAAGATGCCACAAAAATGCATGCATACAAAAAAGCATTCTCCAAACAGATCCCTGAGGTTGGCAATGAATTTAAATAAAGATACAACCTCCAGTTCAGTAATTAAAGTTTAGTTTTCCTGGGGGAAAGCAACTTATTTATGGATCTTATGGTCATGTTTTCTCACACAGACTTATGATGCTGATTAATTCTCCTATTTAACTGTCTCTGTTTTATAGCTCCTTTTAATACATTAGACTTTTGTCCTGTTTGCTATATTTTTACCATGTTTCTCTTTTATTAGTGTAGATTAGACTTTTGTCCTGTTTGCTATATTATTTAAGATACATATTATACTTGGACATTACTTAAAATAAATATAGTTGATATTCTGAGCATACATCATTCTAGACGTTGTGATCAATTTCCAAGAGAAGACACTGGACACATTAGATTATAAATATTATCTCTTGAATTTTTCCCCTTTCAAATTCTCTAATTTATTTTA
This sequence comes from Myotis brandtii, assembly GCF_000412655.1. Classification (NCBI taxonomy): domain Eukaryota; kingdom Metazoa; phylum Chordata; class Mammalia; order Chiroptera; family Vespertilionidae; genus Myotis; species Myotis brandtii. The sequence goes on along the minus strand of NW_005362626.1, from coordinate 4,608,072 downwards.
ACAGAAATTTTCGGTTATTGAATTGTCATAACCTGTATGGTTTATTGGTAATAAGACCTCACCTCACTTTCTACTTTATAGTAATTTCCAGAAAATTATATTCTAGCCTCATTTTATCATCTGAAATTGTTAAATGGAGAATAGTTTTCTATGCATTTGAGTATTCCGCTCTTCAGAAAGTCAGCTACCCATTATATTCATTTTATATATGACCTCTTCATTGTCCACTTTGTCACAAATTACTACCTTTGGTATATGTATTAAAGGTAAACAATGTCTTTCAAAATATTTTAAGCATCTGAATAACATATATCCAATCATAATTTTATTATGACATTTGGAAAGACATGTGAGAATGCTGATGATTCTTTGTGTGTAATGATCTGTATATAAAATTTGACATCATATTCTGAATCCCATAGAGAATTTACATCCATTTATCTCTTATTGATTTTTGTGTCATAGTCTGCTATGTGTGATATATTGCCCAGAGGAATTACTTTTGTATTTTGGCATCTCTTTAGTTGGTTTACTTGTCATTGACTCTGAAGTATTATTGTGCAAAATATTTTCTCCTTTCCTCTAAACAGCACTTTTACTTGCCAGACCATTAACCATATAATAGTTGCCCGTTCTTATGATGATTTTATTTTCATATGCATTTTGCTCTCTGGAAAAGCTGACCATAAAAGTCAAACTGCATTCTAGTTAGATTAATATTCCAATTAGTAAGAAACTGGCATATATTCACTACAGTCTCTCTCACTGTCTGAAAGCAAACAAATTATGAAGCACAGTTAAAGAAATTCTATAGCTTCTTAAGCACACAAAAATATTGTAAATATTTGCTATTTGATGGTTGGTGGGAGTTTTTTAAGTTTGATGTTCTTGTTTTTTTTGTTTGTTTGTTTTGGGGATGCATTTTGTTTTGTTTTTTGGCTACTATGATAAGTCCTACTCTGTATTTTCTCTTCACCTGAGGTTCCCGACTAAAAACAAATAAACAAAAAACACCTAAAAGAAACAATATTCAGAAGAGATCAATTTGCTATTTAATTCATGGCTGGAAAACTACATGAACTCCTCTCCTCCACTGCTATGCAGAATCTGATAAGTGTCACAATAAAGTAGCGTAGGACTGAGTTTTTTGTATTTGTTTTTGTCTCTGTCCAGACAAAATAACCAGTTTTGCTTAGCAGTCTTTATCTGACTTATTTACTCAATAATAGGCTCAGAAAAATAGAAAAGAAAAAGTTGACCTTTGAAACTGGGCAATGTCATGTCCCTAATGTTATATAAAATTACAGAACGTTTTGTTAAAGGATCTTCATTATAAAGACATCTATGAAAAACCCGAGGGAAGAGCATCCTCAGTAGTGAAAGCCAGGATGCTTTCACTCTAAGATCAGGAATAAAACAAGGATATTCATTCTCGCCATTTATATTCAATATTGCATTAGAAGCTCTATCTAGGGTAATTAGGCAAGAAAATGAAATAAAAGATGTGTATTGGAAAGGAAGAAATATAACTATTCTATTCACAGATGACATGGTCCCATATATAAAAAATTCTGCAGAATCCACTAAAAGCTATTAGTACTAACAAATAAGTTCGATGCAGGAGTAATATAAAATAATCCATTATATCTTTATGCACTTGCAATTATCAACACAAAAATGAAATTACAATTTCATGTAAAATAGTATAAAATGAATAAAATATTTAGGAAATAAATTGACAAAAAATATACAACTTACAGTCTGGAAACTATAAAACACTGTTGGAAAAATAAAAATTAATAGGAAAAATATATCATATTCATGGATTAGAATACTTAATGTAAAAATGGCAATACAGCCCTTGCTGGTTTGGCTCAGTGGATAGAGTATCTGCCTGTGGACGGAAGAGTCTCAGTTCAATTCTGGTCTTGGGCACATGCCCAAGTTGTGGGCTCCATCCCCAGTAGGGGGCATACAGGAGGAAGCCGATCAATGATTCTCTCGCATCATTGATGTTTTTCTCTCTCCCTCTCTCTTCCTCTCTGAAATAAATAAAAATATATATTTTTTAAAAATGGCAATATACCACAAATTAATCTACAAATTCAATACAATTCCTATAGAGTCTCAACTTGTTTCCTTGTTGAAATTGAGAACTGATCCTAAAATTTATATGCAACTATATAGAAAACTATCAACAATATGAAAAGACAACCCACAGAATGAAATAAAATATTTACAAATAATAATCTTATAAGGAATTTGTATCTAAAATATATAAAGAATCTTTGCAACTCAATAATAAAAAAATGCAAACATACCAATTTTAAACATGAGCAAAGCATTTGATTAAATAGAAATAACAAGATCTTCCACATTATTATTTATCAGGGTAATACAGATAGAAGCCACAGATAACATACCATTTCATGTCCACGTTGTGTACATGTGTAGGGAGGTTTTATATGATGGCTATAATTATAAAATTATATTATGTAATTATAATTATAAAAACTGAGATAACAACAAGCATTGTTTTTGCTAGGATGTGAAAAAATCAAAGCCTCATACAATGCTGGTGGAAATGTAAAATGGTGCTTAAACATAAAGTTATCACAGGACATAGCAATTCCATTCAGGTATATTTCCAAAGGAAATGAAAACTTATATTCATACAAAACTTGTCCCAGTATCCATATGTTTTTTGTTATAGGATATTTTTTCATAATAGTCAAACGGTAGAAATGACTCTATATCTATCGTTTGATGATAAAACAGAATGTGATATTTAATATTACTTGGCCATAAAAAGGAATGGGTTACTGATATGTTCTACAACATAATTAAACCTTGAAAACCTTATGCTTCATAAAAGTAGAGAATCACAAATACCACATATTACATGTTCCATGTTTATGAAAAGTCCACAACAGAAAAACCTATGGCAATAGAAAGTGTTTTGCTTAGGGTTAGGAGGCTAAGGGATCTAAGGTGATAATTGAAAATACAGGGTTTCTTTATGAAGTGATAAAAATGTTCTAATATCAACTGTAGTGATGGTTGTACATAACTGTGAATATACAAAAAACATTGAATTATATACTTTGGGCGAATTGTATAGTATATGAACCATACATAGCTTTGTAAAGCTGTTATTTGAAAAAAAGAGCAGCCCGGCCTGCGTGGCTCAGTGATTGAGCATTGACCTGTGAACTAGGAGGTCATGGTTCGATTCCTGGTCAGGGCACATGCCCAGGTTGCAGGCTCAATCCCCAGTAGAGAGTGTGCAGGAAGCAGCTGATCAATGATTCTGTCTCACCATTGATGTTTCTATCTCTCCCTCCCTCTCCCTTCCTCTCTGAAATCAATAAAAATATATTAAAATGAAAAATAAAAAAGAGCAGTCATTGTCAAAATTGGATTGTATTTAGACATATTGAGCAACTTGAAAGCACTGGATTGCTTAGCTCTGTGATTCATTGAGGCACATTATTGAGCAGAATTGCCAGTTGTTTGGAAACACCTCATTATTAAGAACATATAATTTTACCCACATTATTGCTATTAAAAAGAAAACATCTAGTTTTAAAGTTCTGCAAGTACATATACTCCTCTAAACATTATTTGCAATAGCTACCAGTATTTTGACATCTTTCAAAGGTAATTCCACAGCTTTAAATATAATATGCCATTTAATTCTTGCAACCAAAATAAATTAAAAAAACATTCCAAGACTATTTTGTGTTTAAGGTAATGGCCTTAAACAGAAGTGCCCTCAAAAGAGGTAACGAAAGAGTGCTTAATATGCGAACCTCTTTGCAGAAATGAAATCTAAATATTGATTTATCTAAATATTGTCACAATAAACAAAATTCTATAAGACCTCTAATAACAGTTGCATCAGCAGAAAAATCCTTTGCAAAATTGAAAATTACCAAACAATATTTGTATCGTGCATTTTCAAAAAAGTGATTAGCATTACTTTTTTATTTATACATCAAAAATGAAGTTATTAAATGTATAAGTTTTAATGATCTAATATATATGTTTAGAAACACTACAAATATTTAATCAATCAAGATATAGCATTACTAATGTACTAATGTGTTTTTATTGTTTGTAGTATATAAAATTATGTATTTCTTTAAATATATTTTTATTGACTTCAGAAAGAAAGAGAGAGGGAGAGCGAGAAACATCAATGATGAGAGAGAATCATTGATCAGCTGCTTCCTACATGCCTCCCACTGGGGATCAAGCCCGCAACCCAAGCACATGCCCTCACAGGGAATGGAACCGTGACCTCCTGGTCCATAGATCTATGCTCAACTATCGAGCTACTGTCGGGCTATACAATTATGTATTTTGTACATCTGTAATTTTTTGTTCTCCATGTTTCACTTTTACATCATTCATAAGATATTTTTAAAGAAAAAAAACTATACATTTAATGTCTTCAATAACTTTTTTTGGAGTTTTTAATGAAAAAGATCTTGATATGCAGTAAAATTAGAAAAGGTTAATGCAAAACATGTACAATTATGAGGGTTTTGATGATGTTGGTGACTATGAATTGTGATACCAGTCAACCTATATATGATTCTCATCTCCAATTATTATCTGTTGGTATAGAGATTAAGACAAAATGGCTTATTCCAGAATTACAGTTTTGTCAAAAGGAAGTGACCAAGATTCTTTCTGGAAATGGCAATAAAATTATTGAAACAATGGACCATAAAATCTAAGTTGGATAGAAATGCAAGTGGGGAATGGAGAGGGCAAATAGAGAAATTGGTTGGATGACTAAATAATATATAGTTAGCAGAAAAAGCAGGCTGGGAATGTTGCTCAATATAACCATAAATTAAGATGTTTAAATATTTTAGAATGTAGTACTTTGGAATGAAGAAAAAGTTTTGAGCCTGACTATGGAGAGCATAGCTAAGATAGAGTGGGAAAAATGTTTATGGGCAGTGAGTCAAAAAAACAAATTGCACATATTGAATATGCCTTCTAATTGTCTGATGAAAAATCTGACAAGATGATCCAGCTACAGTGTGGATATCCATGATAAGAATTTGTGACAGATTGAGAACTGAAGGTTGAGTGAACATTAAAAGGTTAACAATTTTCATTAGACCAGTCTGCCATTATAATAATCAAATGTGAAATCTCTAGTTTATAAACACAAATAAACATATGCATACCAGTTTTTTCCAATGCCTCCTAGTGTAACAATAACATCAATTGACTGGCAAGTTTAAATAAAATATGAATTCACAAGAACAATTATACAATGTCAATATGAGGTAGTATCTGACTTTAAGTTTACTTCATTTAATGTTTTTATTACCTACTTTCTTTGCAGAAGTGTATTAGCAGTAAATATTTGTTATACAAATTAATGTTAGTAAAATAATACAACATTTGGATAACTTATAGTTGGCATAAGAAATATCTCACATTTGTATGTCATAAATTAATATGCAACATTTGAGAGCATTAAAAATAATTCTGGTATGTTTTTATCAAAAAGTATCTGATATTTGGAAACCAAAGAAAACTGAAATGTTTAGATAATTCTATTTGTCATACAAACACAGACACAGACACACATACACACACACATGCACAAAACACCTAAATTAGATTAACATATGCAACACTAAAATATTATTATTCCAAAGTTTAGTCTCAAGTTTTCAGATCACAATCACATAATTTTATAGTACAGCATCTAAAAACTTCTGTCCTTTCACCTTGGTGTATGTTTCAATTTGAATCAACAGATTCTCATTAGCTTCCCTTAGAAGCACCGTCAGAGATATTGTTAAGTTTTTCTGACATGAGGACAATTTATTTCACACATCCCATTTTATTGTTTTACTTTATAGTCACAATTTTCCTAATTGCTGATTTTATCCGTTTCTTTATAAGATCATTTATTTATGTGTAATTTATTTACATGGACATTTTTTAAACTACATTTTTTAATTGATTTCAGAGAGGAAGGGAGAGGGAGAGAGGGAGAGAAACATCAATAATGAGAGAAAATCACTGATTCGCTGCCCCTTGTATGCCTCCAACTGGGGATCAAGCCCACAACCCAGGCATGCCTGACCAGGAATTTAACAGTGACCTCCTGGTTCATAGGTCGATGCTCAACCACTGAACCACACCAGTCGGGCTATATGGACTTTGTAAATACCTTGTGTAGTGTACATCCTGATAGTTGGCTTTCATTTTTAGTAATTCAGGTGCCTGACTTAATCTTCGATTGCCCAGCCATCCACTTGAAAAAGGCAAACATCTCAAATATGGGTATCTCACACACACACACACACACACACACACACACACACACACACACAATGCCAATCACAGGGCTAAAGAGCCAAGCTGTTCTTTAAAAATACATTGGGGGATTTTTCCCCCCAAGATTTATTTTACTCATTTTGTTGCATTCTGGAGGTTAAGTAATTAAACATGAAATAGAAACACTGTCATCCAGATCTGAAAAGCCAATTCCCAGCAAATACAGCCTGTTTGTCAGATGTGGCTGGTGATATTAATGAGGCTTGTTTTGGACAAATACATTTTCTCTTCATTTGATAGTCATAAGATTATTAAACCTGGGGACTTAAAGGTCATCATCAAATGTAAAAAGTTAGCCATTCTATTGTATCCTGGGACATGTTCTCTAAAATTGTTGCTTTTTGACTGAAGTATTAAGGAAAAATAGACTGTATTGCCTTGGTACAAATGTTATAAAACAACAAATGTGCTTGCCTGAGCCTCGGACGTTGTCTGGGCAGCTGACATCGAGGCTTGCCTGAGCCTCGGACGTTGTCTGGGCAGCTGACATCGAGGCTTGCCTGAGCCTCGGACGTTGTCTGGGCAGCTGACATCGAGGCTTGCCTGAGCCTCGGACGTTGTCTGGGCAGCTGACATCGAGGCTTGCCTGAGCCTCGGACGTTGTCTGGGCAGCTGACATCGAGGCTTGCCTGAGCCTCGGACGTTGTCTGGGCAGCTGACATCGAGGCTTGCCTGAGCCTCGGGCTGGCCCTGGGTGGCTGGGAAGTCAACATCCAAGGCTTGCCTGCACCTCGGACGTCATCTGGACAGCTGACATCGAGGCTTGCCTGAGCCTCGGGCTGGCCCTGGGTGGCTGGGAAGTCAACATCCAAGGCTTGCCTGCACCTCGGACGTCATCTGGACAGCTGACATCGAGGCTTGCCTGAGCCTCGGGCCGGCCCTGGGTGGCTGGGGGGCTGAGGGTGGGTCCAGCCGCACCGTGCACCTGCCCCCCACCCCCAGCTGGGCTGAAAGGACTGTGGGACTCTGGCGGGGCTGAGGGGACTGGGTGCCGCCATTTTGTGGTTATGGGCGCCTCCATCTTTTGTGATGGTGTGATGGTCAATTAGCATATTTTGTCTTTATTAGATAGGATTAGAGGTCTGGTGCACTAAATTAGTGCACTGGGGGGGGGCGGTCCCTCAGCCCAGCCTCGCCCTTTCGCAGTCCGGGAACCCTTGCGGGATATCCAACTGAGGGCTTAGGCCTGCTCCCCGCAGACATCCTTACCACTGCAGCGACGGCAGGAGAGGCTCCCGCCGCCTCCTCTGCACTCACCAGCCATGAGCCCAGCTTCTGGCACACTGACCACCAGGAGGCAGCTCCTGCACTGAGCATCTGGCCCCTGGTGGTCAGTGCGCATCATAGTGACTGATTGTTCCGCTGTTTGGTCGATTTGCATATTAGCCTGTTATTATATAGGATATCAAATATGTATAATAAAAATAATTCATGTCTTGTATCAAGCTGTTGAACTAAATGTCTAAAAACTTTTAGCAATAACATGTATTCCAATTTCACTGGAAAAAGCATATGGCAAAGAGTATCTTTAAAGCTAATTTAATGAATAAATAATCTGTAATAGGTAAAAGGGAAAAATTGCAAAGGAAATATATCTAGTTTCAAATATATAAATCTGGCCTGAAAATAATAAAAGCAACAGATTATGCCCATGAATTAATCTCCAACCTGAAGTAAGAATGGATCCCTCCTCAATTCTGTACAAAGGCATATGGAATCATTTTATGTTAAACTACTATTTGAGTTCTCCATCCACCCAGACCCACCAAGTCTGCATGCAGTTACTATATTGGTAACAGCTTAGTTTTCTATGATTTAGGTGTTATGGTTCTAGAAAAGAATGGCAGAAATTTGGCAAATCACCATAAAAAGGTCGTGAGTTACCTTCAGTGACTCACTATCTTAATAGAAATTATTGGTCCCCCACTAAGTGTCAGACATTATAATCAGCAGAGAGCAGCAGACCTGGCCAGTCCCCTCCCTCCCAGAGCAGGTCATGTTAGGGAGAGAAGTAGATACACAAAGAATAGTCATAAAAACTGAAACACTGGATGATTTACTGTCATTTCAGAAATCCATTATTTTCAGACCTAGCCGAATTTTAGCGGGTGAAAAGGGGCTTGCCGGAGGCAAGGGCACTAGCCCGATTCATGAGCAACATAAAGGAGTGAGTCATGGTCACTGAGATAAATAAGGATATTCTAAGTTTTATTGGGCAATTGTGATTTTTGCTTAGCATCTTTTAATGACCTAGTCTAGGAGTATTTAACTTTCTGTTCTGTGTTTCCTCGATTATGAACTAGTATACCAATATTATTTTCTCATTTTCCCCCTGAGAATTAATAAAAATGTAAAGCAATTAAAATGTTCACAGTGGATCCATAACTGTTCAATATGTTAATATCTTTATTATATTAAAGAAAACAGACATTTCTAAATAGTTTTCAAGCTGAGAGACATGGGGAAAATAACCAGTTAATTTTAGCTGACTAGCTAAGAAACAGTCACCCGTTAAGTCATAGGAACATCAGTAGAGATGGAGGGGAGAGGAGAATTGAGAGTTTTTTAGGGGATGGAATCAGGAGGACCTAAGAGAGACATGGACCATGAGAGAGAAGAGAACACAAAAATATTGGCTGAGTTCCAGGTCAGAAAAAATAATTGGAGGAGCAAATTGTAAGTGGAAGACAAGGATGAGTTCAATTTTGAACACCTTGGCTTTAAGGTGCTTCCAAATCATTTTATCTATTTATCTATCTATTTGGAAATTATCAGAGATGGTAATTAGGATCAGGGTGGTCAATAATATTATTCAAGCAACAAAAAGGAACTGGGTAAATAAATGCTGCATGTTTACTCTAGAGTTTAGTGACTTGGAAAGAACTTCATGATAAAATTTTGAGTGAGAAAAGCAAATAAATAGTGTATTAATTCATATGGCATTAATTCATATGGCATTCATATTCACATATATATTCATATATATTTCAGAAATATATTTCCCCATGCAATTCCATATGTGTTTACCTTAGAAAACTTTCAATAATGTTAGTTCTTCCACATTGATCATATAAATACTTAAAATGACACAATAAATTATCTGTGTAATTCCTAAACTCAAGATCATTAATAATCTTTAAAGTAAATATAATTATAATTATTATTATCATTGTCACTGTCATTGTTATAATGTTAGTTCTTCCACATTGATCATATAAATACTTAAAATGACACAATAAATTATCAGTGTAATTCCTAAACTCAAGATCATTAATAATAATCTTTAAAGTAAATATAATTATAATTATTATTATCATTGTCATTGTTATAGACAATAAAACACTTAACTCTGAGTCAATCATTTTAGTACTTCTATATCAACTTTTTAATTGTTACAACACAATGTGATAGACAGTATCAGAAATCCCATTTTACAGATAAGGACACTGAACAGAAAGATTTGGTAATTCACCCCAATCAGGTGGGATGTTTCAAAGCCCATATTTAAACTCAGGAGTCTGGCAGCATGACTCATGTTCTTTATCATTACACTAGTATCACATTAGTTAGTGAATATACATGAAAAGAAGTGGGGAATAAGTCTTGTCTGATACACTTTAAATTTTCTCATATTCAATGTTATGTTATTTACATATATAATATATAGAAAATACATAGGGATCAGTAACAGACTCTCAAACCTCAGAGGGAAGGCAGGGGAGAGAAAGAGATAAGAGATCAATCAAACGTCTTGAATGCATACATATAAGCATAACCAATTGACACAGACACTAGAGGAGTGAGGGCATTTACTGGGTGGGGAGGGGAGTGGCAGAGGAGAGGTAATGGGGGGAAAGTATATGTAATACTTTAAACAATAAAGAATTTTTAAAAAAATAAAACTAATTCATTGATCAAAGAAATCATTTCAAAAATATTATAGTAAATAGTAGTAGATATTTTTAATGATTTGCTTATCTATTTCAAATCCCTAGTTATAACATGTTACACTACAAACCATTAAGATATGGATATATTAATACACATCTCTCTTTTACATATGCACATGTACACACACATGCACACAAATGTATATACACAGCAAATGTTATAGATATATGCATAAACTCATATTGACAATATATACTACAAGTTTACCCTTAAATAATGTATTCAGTATTATATTGTACTAGAGGCCTGCTGCACAAAATTCATGCACGGGTGGGGTCCCTAGGCCTGGCAGGCGATCAGACCAATCAGGGACAGGCTGATCAGGGCCCAAAGGCCCACGCAGGGTTGGGAGAGGAAGTGACAGTGGCCAGGCCGGGTGCAGAAGGAACAGATGCCAGATGCCGACGCTGCCCTGGGCGCTCCACCACCCCACGGTTCCCGCCTCCCCCTCTCCTTCCCTCAGTGCTGCGCGGCCACCCAGGGCCTGCTGGCCAGGAGAGGGGTGGGGGGAGGAGCCAGGGAAGGTTTTGATCCCCAGTTTGGAATGTGCAGGAGGCAGCCAATCAATGATTCTCTATCATCATTGATGTTTCCATCTCTATTTCCCTCTCTGAAATCAATCAAATATATTTTTTTTAAATGTAAGGTTTTTAGAGGAAGAAAGGTAGGGCAAGGGAGCTATTGACAGGGGGGCATTTGAGATCTTGCTCACATTTCAAATAGGATAACAGAAGGTGGTCCTCAGCGGGTGACAGGTGAGGAGTGGCAGTGGGTGGAGCAGGGCGCTGTGGACTGAGGAACGGGCTGTAATGACTGGGAATGGCTGTGACAATGACACCGAGTGTGTGTTGGGGCCATCGCTGGAATCATTCATCCCCAAGAGGTTTTAATTCCAGATGGGAAGAGAAACATGGAGATCAGCAGGCCTTTCTTAGCCTAGAAGGTGAAGCAGGAGGCAGGTGCGGGCTGCCCCAGTGTAACTGCACATAAATGTCAGTCACACAGCCAAATCAATGCCCAGACATCCCCAAGAGGTTTTGATTCCAGATGGGAGGAGAAAATAGAGATCAGCAGGACTTTCTTAGCCTAGAAGGTGAAGCTGGAGGTAGAAGCGGGCCGCCCTGCTTCCCTACAAATGTAAACACACAGTGTAACTGCACATAGATGTCAGTCACACAGCCAAATCAATGCCCAGCCCAGCCAGTGCTGGTGGCTGTGTCCCACTCTCTGGTGGCTGAGGGGGGGGGTGAAGCCACGCCCCCAAGCGCATGTAGTATGCGAAGTGGCGGGCAGGAAGCCAGAAGCTGATGAAGTGGTGCTATTGGCCAGGGAGGCCAAAGCCACGCGCCCAAGCGCAGGTAGTCTAGGAAGGGGCGGGCAGGAAGCCAGTAGCTGGAAGTAGCTGCACCTCACCAGTTAGTTCCTGCAAGCCAGCAGCATGTCAGCCAGGCCAGGCCAGGTGGGGCCTGGGGAGGCCTTCTCCTGCTGGAGCCGTTCTTCCCAGGGTGGCAGCATCAGCCTTTTTTTATTTGTTTGTTTTGTTTTCCAATTTATTTATTTTCATTTTCATTTTTTTTTTAATTGGAAAGCAAGCTCTGGGATTGCAGTTCCTGGGATCCCTGGGCCATAGCACGCGCCTCCAGGCCTCACTGCGCCCCCCCCTCCCCCTCCTCCTGGGTTGAGTGTCTGGTCGTTATGCCCTTAGGGCTTTTATTACATAGGATTATGATTGAGGGTAGGGTAAAATGCTCAGATCAAACTACGTACAGTAAATGGTCCTTACTATTTACTAAGTTACTTGTGAACTTGCATTTTTTGTCAATCTTTGGTGACATATTTTAGGTGTTTGAAGGGAAAAAAAGCAATTAAGAAATATAGAATAAGTTGCTTAGATAAATACACAAAATGCATGGTTCTCATACAAATTTGCTTGCGTATATGGCAAATAGACTGTTAATAGATCATTTTTCTCTCATTGCATTTCCTAAATCACAGTATATTTGTGAGTGTTGTTCTAACCTACCAAGCTCAAAGTTTATAAGTAACCTGGCTTAAGGTCTAATGGCTTGAAATTTACAATTCCAGTCACCTAAATATCTTCCATCTGGATTTAAGCATCTTATATCCTCTCTGTTTGGAGCTGAAATGATGGAGATCTCTTCCTTTGCACCAGTACAGCTTCTGATTTACTCTTTATATTCTTAACTATGGGCTATACGGGAGCTCCTGAGGAAGACACACTGTTTTGTACTGGAGGAAGCCTGAGGATAAGCCTGATAAAGAACAAAATGGGAGAGTCAGTGGAATGCATTTCTTGCTCTATTTTATATTTGATGGAAACACTTCTATTAGGAGCCTTTGTTTGGGTACTCTGTCAATTTTCTAAAAATATTTGTGTTTCTGACATATCGATTTTTATTCTTTACCTTATCTGGTAAATGTGTCTTTTCCACTTTATGTCGAGCTTGTAAAAAAGAAAAAGAACAAAATGGGAGAGTCAGTGGAATGCATTTCTTGCTCTATTTTATATTTGATGGAAACACTTCTATTAGGAGCCTTTGTTTGGGTACTCTGTCAATTTTCTAAAAATATTTGTGTTTCTGACATATCGATTTTTATTCTTTACCTTATCTGGTAAATGTGTCTTTTCCACTTTATGTCGAGCTTGTAAAAAAAGAATCTGTTTTATATGCACCTATTCTGAATTATGAAAATAATGGACGTAATTTCAATAACAATGGGATATTTACTGTCCTTCTGTCTAATACCCAGAGTCTCTCTAGCAATCTTTTTGGCATTGTATTCTCTTTCTGAATTGCACTTTTCAATTCCCCAAGGGCCTGAAGTATCATCACCATTAGCCTTAGTCTCACCAGGCGGATAGTTTGCTTTTTTTTTCAAAGTGATTTGATCAATTTTTTAAAAAAAAATTTCAACAACTACTGCTGCAGGAAATGAAAAGGATGCTTGAGGCTCAGTGAATTCTCAAGGCTCTAAAAAGTTAAGGCAATTCAAGGCCATAAATTCTCCTCTTCCCCTGAAGAAACGCCTTATGAAAACAATTTGTGATGCAAAAACAGGAGACAACTTTTATCTTTTTTTTTTTTTGGTGGGGGGGGGGGCAGAGAATTTTAAATCCGTGGGTGTCAGTGATATTTACTTGTTCTTTGAACTTAGGAGAAATTTCTGAAATGGTTCACATGACTTACGCAGCTCTGTGTTGTTTATTTTTTTCCTTCAAAGGTTATTCATAATTGCCAAGCATGAAGAAATAAATCTCATAGCAAACAGAAGTTGTACGTCAGTGTCATTTGCAGTGAGAACTGCTTTTGCATGAGGTAAAGGGTCTACAGTGCTTGATATTTTATGTTCCTGGGACTAAATCTCCAGAGGCTCTTCAAAAAGCAGAAAGGGCAGGTTTCCATGCTTATCTCCAGACAAGCGCTGGGATATTATTGATGCCAGAATTCTACTTCAAATAGCATCATCACCTGCAAGTTGTTATCTGTTTTTGTTTTGTTTTTGTTAACACAGTGACAATTGAAAGAATTAACACAGTTCACTCATCCAGAAATTTCTTGGCAGGGAAGAGGGTTCCTATTAAATTCAAGAATAAGAATTAGCTATCATCAATTTACTAAACAAACATGCAAGCTTTTTAGAATATGTGCAATGTGTCAGTGCCTATGTGAGAAACGGTAAACAAGACTTAAGATGAAAACTCTTACTGTCAAGGAAATCACCATCTAATGAGAAAAGCACTCTAATACTCAGCAATACATGCCAGCTTTGCTGTATGTGGGGATGTTAAGAACTTCTTTGTCCAGTAAGGACAGACGGGACTGTCATTGAGCACAGAAACACTTGATTGGTACATTGACAGTTAACATTTAAATTGAAATTCTATTTACCATAGTCTAATTTACACATGGATATTTTAATCAATATTTCAATCAAATAGAGGAATTAACAGAGGGACAGTCCGCATAGATCCAGACTAGATGAGTGCACTCAACAAGAGTGGAAAGGTTTGATACATATCCGCTTTAGCTAGCGAAGATAAAGGAGAAGAGAGGCATGATTTTCCCTGTGATTCGAATGTCTGCGTACAGTCTATGTCTCCAGTACATGCTTATGGTTACATTTTTCTGGTTTGTTTTTTTGTTTTGGTGTTTTTGGTGTTTTTTGTGTTATTTGTTAAATTTATCTTTATTGTTGAAAGTGTTACAGATGTTCCCATTTTTCTCCCATTGACCCCCTCCACCCTGTACCCACCCCCAGGCCTGGGTCCTGTGTCCGTGTGATATATATATATATCACATAAATATATATTTCTTTTCCTGTGGTTAATCTCTCTCTGCCCCCTTCCCTCTGAAATTCATCAGTCCATTCCATGCTTCAATGTCTCTTAATCTATTTTGTTCATCAGTTTCTTTTGTTCATTAGATCCCACATATGAGTGAAATTATGTGATACTTGTCTTTCTCTGGATTCAGACTTTATAAACATTCTTATGTATACCTTTTATTATTTATGACAGCATCTCTCTCCTCACATCCTCTCATATGTCCACCATTAAACTTTGAAGAACAGTAGAGATATCAAAGAGTGAAAGGTAAGGGAGAATCTTGCCTCTGCACCAGAATATAATGAGACACCCATGGAGGTATGTGGCCCAATCTGGCTGCTCTGGGGCCAAAGATTGTGGGTTTGGGGTTACTGAATTGTGAGAAGGAAATATATAATCCAAAATAACTGTTATTCCCTTCCCAGACTGGAGTATAACTGATGTCTTAGTCTGTTCAGGCTGCTAAAACAAACTACTGTAGACGGGTTGACCTGAACAACAAATATATATTTCTCACAATTCTGGAGGGTGGAAAGTCTTAGATCAACGCACCTGCAGATTTGGGTTTGGTGAGGGCCCACTTCTGGTTCATAAATGACCATCTTCTTCCTGTGTCCTCATGTGACACAAGGATTGAGGGATCTCTGGGGTCTCTTTTATAAGGACATTAATCTCCATCCTCATGTCATGACCTAATCACTTCCCAAATGCCCTGTCTCCTAATAATATCACACTGAGGGTTAGGATTTTAACATTTGAGCTGGAGGAGGTTGGACACAAACATTCATTTCATAACAGGTGATGGGAACCGGGTGGTGACATGGTAACAGAGGCTTCAGGGAGGTCAGCCTAGGCTACTGTCATACAGAGGTTATGGGTCAGAGAAACATACAGTAACACCATGCCACCAATTGCAGAAATCAGCCTAATACAGGAATAAAATGCCTAGGCAGCTAACCAGCTGATCATAATTCGGAGGACAGGAGGCAGTGCATATCCAAGGACCAGCATGGTCCCTGAAACACCCCTCATCCCAATAACCAATAAGTTCTGTCATCTTTAATCTATTAGCCTTCTTGAAGAGAGGGTAGAACAGGAAATTCTGAGACACTAAGCAATTAGGCAAATGGACTGGGTTAAACAAGAATAATAATAATAACGAAGTGAATACAATACTATGATAGATGTGTCTCTAAGATATTAACACACATAATTTTCCATTTTAAATGTCATAAAACTGTGACAGTTACTATTCTAATCCCCTACTTTAAAAATGAAGCCACTGGGGCACAAGGAGGCGACATAACTGGGCCTAGCAGTATAGGGTTAGATTTCAAACTCCAGAGCTCACATTTCAAACCACTGCAGCACACTGACTTTTCTGTGTTGCTCATCAGGAAAATATCCTTTTCAAACAGCATTTGAGTAACAGGCATAAATTTATATGTTATACAATGATGACGTAAATTTGGGAAGTGATATTTTAAATAGAGGAAACTGGTTTTCTAACTTCAGATGCATACAAAATTATCAGAATGCAATTTGTGACTCTCTGTGAATAGCATCCTATCTAATAAAAGAGAAACATGGTAATTAGCGTACGACCACTACCCTTCCCATTGGCTAATCAGGGCGATATGCAAATTAACTGCCAGCCAAGATGGCGGCCGGCAGCCAGGTAGCTGGAAGCAAACATGAGGCTTGCTTGCTTCAGTGAAGGAGGACTCCAACGTTCCCCGCCTGCCTTGCCGGCCTCTGAGCTGGCAGTTTGAAACATTGTAACAAATATAGAAGCTAAACAAAACCCCAGAAACCAGCTTTCAGCCGGCCGGGATCTCAGAGCTGGAGATGATACAGTGTTTCGATTATAGAACC
>NW_005362626.1:4548622-4590709 GCF_000412655.1 Myotis brandtii | reverse complement strand
GCGCCCCAACTCCCCAATCAGCCCTGCTCTGAGCCTGACCAGGGGCTGCACCTAGGGATTGGGCCTGCCCTCTGCCACCCGGGAGCAGGCCTAAGCCAGCAGGTCGTTATCTCCCGAGGGGTCCCAGACTGTGAGAGGGCAAAGGCCAGGCTGAGGGACCCCCCTCCCCCCCGAGTGCACAAATTTTTGTGCACCAGGCCTCTAGTCTATAATAATAATCTTTAATAATAAAAGGGTAATAAGCTAATTAGACTGGAAGTCTTCCAGACGTCATTCCAGACGACCTTCCTGACATAGCCAGGGCCAGAGGGAAGCCAGCCCGGGTCCCGGGTACTTGCGGGTGGCCAGAGGAGGGAAGTCTGGGTCCCGGGTGCCAGAGGGGAGCTGGTGCTGACAGCCAGGGGAAGGAAGGTCTACTCTTGCATGAATTTTCATGCATTGGGCCTCTAGTTTGGTATATAATGCTTCAGATATATTTCTTGTTAAACAGATTTTTACTGAAAAAAAAACATGGAAAGGTGGAGAGTCAAAGAACCTAAGATTTCTATTTAATCCCCACAGCAAATTTTGACATAACTGGGGTGGTAGAATTAAGTTGCTCCATCATGGTTTAGAATTAAATTTCATAACTAAAGCAATAAGTATGTAAGTTGTGTAATTAAGCATAAAAACACAGACTTTATTCCTAAAATAATTCCAAAAAGGCTTAGAAAATAAAACATTGAGAGAATTATATATGTATCAATTTGATTTTTCTAAAAAATGAAACAAAGAAACTCATTTACCCTCACACCATTTTAATTAATGTTTTTAATTAATTATTATTTCAAAAACATAATCTTGGAAAAGTTTAAAGAAAAAGATTTTCAACTAATTTTCCATGATTTTAGTAATATTTTTATGTACTTTATACCAATGTACTTTCTTATGTACTTTTGTGGTTTGAATCACATCTTGGGTACAACATAGGTAACAAATATGACACATATTTCATGATAGTAAGACACACCTTCATGCATTATATGTTTATGTGTGTATGCTAAAATAATCCATGTTCTAGAACATTAGGTCCTATCAATAATTTGCTATGGGAAATAATAATGCAATGAATAGTTTTTCAAAAAAAACACTGGCTATATTTCAGATCATTTCTTTAGGATAGATTGCCAAATGTGAAAGTGATTAATTTTCCATTGATTCATTCGACATATATTTATTAAACAATTAGTATGTGCCAGAGAATTTTCTAGGCAAATACAGCGCGCGCGCGCACACACACACACACACACACACACACACACACACACACACCTGTTCTCATTAATTTTAGACAATTGGTAAAGTAATAAATATAAATATGATATGTCAAATATGAAAACAGACGTTGGTATGGGGAACTCTTTTTATATTGGTTGGTTAGGGAAGCTATTTCTAATTAGAGCTTTGTGAGTGACCTGCATGAATTAAGTGAACTAACCATAGGGAAAGAAAATATAGTAAAGTCACTTCTTAAGAAATTTCAGAAGGAACACATTTTATTCCTCTGAGGCTGGAATTATCCTAATACCCAAAAGAGACAAATATAGTAAAAGAAAATAATACTACAGCTTGATATTTGCAAATATCCTTTAATAAATTAGCTAATAAAATTCAGCAGCAACTATAAAATAAAACATCATGACCAATAAGATATTATGCCAAGAGTTTAAAGTCATCCGCTATGACAATGAAATAAAAGCCACACAGTACTGTAGAAAAAGAAATAAACTCTCTTAAAAAAACAACAAACAAATATGAATATGTACATGCAATATCTCAGGAAATTTATACAAAAAATCTGGAAGAATGAATGCAGGCTTTTAAGAAGGCTGTAGAATGTCAGGTTAATAAACATTTCTATAAACTGAAAGACAATAAGAAAATTTAAAAAACTGGATTTTAATGCAAAATTCAGTTTCTATTTCATATATACAGTAATTCAGATATTCTATTTCTTCTTTTGTCAGTTTCTAGCATTTTTCAAGTTTTCTCTAAGTTGTTGAATGTATTGGTATTCATTTGCTAATTATATCTCCTTACTTTTTTTCAGTATAAGACCTGCTATGCTATCCACGTTTCTCCTTTCTGTTCTGTGTTTTCTATCTTTTTATTGATCAATGTTGGTAAAAACTTTTTCATTAATATTTTTTCTCAAAAACTAATTCTTAACTGATTTTTTGTTTGATCACATAGTAAAATATATTTCCCAATTGCCCTTTACATTAGTTTTGTGTTCACTTAATTGCTTCTTACATAAAATCTAAACATACTAATGTACACCCCTTATGGGCCTAGGCATACTTCATGCTCATTCACAGTCTCTCTTCTCCTAGTTTAGGTTCTCTGAGGGCGTCACACGATATTGAATTTGTCATTGCCTATAATCAAAGGAAACTGAATTACTGCTATATAATCTAAAAGGCAGCTTCTGGAGAACCAATCAATTTAAATCAGACTCTGACTTAATAAAAGCTAAATCTTTACTATATTGAATTCCTGACATTTTGGTTTTCTCATTATAGAACTAGTATTCATTTACTATGATCACTGTAATACCATTACAAATGAATATATAATTATTAATATCATATACAACAGAAGACAACCATGGTTATCACACTGGAAGCAAAGTATGATTTGGTGGGAAGGGTAAATTAAGTAAGGATGTTGGCAATACTTTTATAAGTCCCTGAAATGTTTTAAATTGACAGTATTTTATTGAATTTCTCTTATGTTATAATTAAATGTAGCATATAAGCATATCTCATTTTATTGTGCGCTGTTTTATTGAGTTGCAGGTGTTGTATTTTCTACAAATTGAAAGCAAGACCCTTCAACCAGAAGAAAGATTAGGGCTCACTAAATTGGGATACTCACATTATTTCAGTAATCTAGACCTGAACCCCAGTAATTGCGAGGTATGCTAGTAATTGTGAGGTAGATGCTATGCATCTAGAAAACTAAAAGCAATAAAATAAGAATTTTGAGAATCATAAAAGAGAAAGTAAGAAATGCACTAAGTTTTCTTCATGGTTCATATGATAAAATATTATTTTCTAGATTTGTTAAATCAAGGAATATAGGTTTTATTCATTCAACTAATGATATATGTCCAATTACTTTGTATATTTTACTCTTATAAGAACTGTAGCAGTGAACAAAATAGTCAAAATCCATGATGCCATGTAGTTTAAAATCTAATGAGGGAGACAGACATTATACAAAAATAAATAAATAAATAAATAAATAAATAAACACTTGAAGCACAGTACTGACAATCTCTAAGAAAGAGACACAAGAAAATTGAGCAGACTGATTCACTGGATATGGTTTGTATAGGCTGATCAGATAAAGACTTACTGAAAAAGTAACATTTGAGCAGTGACCAGAACAATGAGT
Source organism: Myotis brandtii (assembly GCF_000412655.1). NCBI lineage: Eukaryota > Metazoa > Chordata > Mammalia > Chiroptera > Vespertilionidae > Myotis > Myotis brandtii. The sequence goes on along the minus strand of NW_005362626.1, from coordinate 4,587,271 downwards.
GTGAAAGAATCCTGTAAATTTTTGCCAAGGAATCCTAAATAATAATCCTATATAATAAAAGCCTAATATGCTAAGTGTCTGGTGATCTGGTTGCCCATTCAACCAATCAAAGCGTAATATGCTAATAATATGCTAACACCCCTTGGCCACTCGCTATGATGTGCACTGATCACAGGGGAAGATGCTCCGACTGGCAGGTTAGCTTGCTGCTGGGGTCCAGCCGATCAGGACTGAGCAAGATGGGCTGAACATGCCCTATAGTCCTCCTGCAGTCCCTCCCCGGCTGGCCAACCTGCTGTGTCCCTCCCTGGCCCTGATGGTGCACCGGTGGGGTCTCTCGGCCTGGCCTGTGCCCTCTCACAATCCGGGACCCCTTAGGGGATATCAGAGAGCCGGTTTCGACCCAATCCCACAGGCCAGGCCGAGGGATCCCACTGGTGCATGAATTCATGCACTGGGCCTCTAGTGTTTCATAAAGAAAAACAGAAACTGCAAAGGCCTGAGGTGAGGAAGGCACCACACCTCAGGCAGGGTGAGTAAGGAAGTCAGTGGCACCAAGGATCACAGATCAAAGGATCTCGTGGGTTTGGAGACAGCATGAGAGTTGAGAGACTGAGTATATACAACTGGAAAATGGCCAGAGCATGTATAAAGAGGGAATTTTGACCCACATCTGCAGGAACCTGCCAAGGAAACCAGCCCCTCATCCACAATAAAGAACCAAGAAAGCCAGCCTGCTATTGGTCAGACTTGCAGAAAGACAGAGTGGTATCCCTAGTAACAATCTAGGAAGCTAAGTGATAACTTCTGTATCGATCAGCCAAAAATGGCCAGGATGTAATTAATCACTGACAGCATCCCTACTTTTGGTCCCTGCTTCCAATTTAGGACCAACCAGAAAAAATCAAATGTTCTCCCCTAACCAAGCACAAAAGATGCCCCACTTCTAGTGAGCCCTCCTCCAGCTTGCCCAGGCCAACAGCCTCCAATCAGGGCAGCCATGACCTCCCCTGTTTTCCACTAGAAAACTCTCCACTCCTCCACCTGCCTTTGAGTCACTGCCAACGTGGATGGCAATGGCTGACTCCTTTGCTGTAGCAAACTCAGAATAAATAGTCTTTTCTTTTCTCATTTGGTTGACCTCCATTTATTTCCACAAGGCATAAAGGTAAACAGTATAATAACTACAAACAGAGGTTGGCTTTTTCTTTTACCAGAACTAAAACATGCACACAGAAGATAAGTGAATAAAACATAGTTCATATAACCAAAAGGCAGAATGAAATGAAGCACTAAAACATAAAACATAACATTAAACAAAAAATGACCTTAAGAACACACCTTGCGGAAATTCCCAATATAGGAAATCTTCCATCTGCCTAGAAATTTACAGGGATTTATCACTGTTGACTCCAGCCTGCAGCAGCTCATCCTCAAGTATCGGAAAGTTCACATCATTTCCTGACTTTAACCTTTCAAAGAGTGGCAGTTTGAGCAAAGTACCATTTAGGGTTTTGTTTGGTTGGTTGGTTGGCTGTTTTTTTCTCCCCAGTTAAATACCTAATGGTGCCTGCTGAGCCTTGAAATATTTTCCTCATTTATGTCATGAATAAATTCATTCTTGTCAAATTGCTCTAATAGTATTTTCTCTTTTGTCTCTGTCTCTTAGAAACAAAACAAGAAATAGTTAAACACAAAAGTATTATTTAAAATTCTGTAAAATGCTTAAAGTAGTTGGCTTCCCTTCTCTGCCCCCAAATCTGGAGAAGTTAGCAGCATGCTGATTTTTAAATTAATGACATTTTCCTCTCTCTGAGGTCAGATATTTTAGAAAGTATAGCAGGGGCCAATTCCTGCCTATAGAGAAAGTCATGTCATGTAATCAGTGAATATTGTTTGTATCAAGAAAGCAAAGCCCAACATATATGCAGAACTCAGAAGTGTTTTAACCCTTTGGCAATAAAAATCTTTCTCCACTGTAGTCAAGCTTTTGCTTGACAATGAAATTTTACTGACTTCTGATATTTCCATAAGCTGCCAAATCTTTCCTGTTAGGCAAAATTATTACTAATTGGTAGTAGGTGACAGACTTGCCACAATGTTTTAACATCCCATTGATATTTTTTAATCAATCATTTCCAATGTTTGATTTTATCAATATTACCAATCATTTATAAACATATGTGCTTGTGGAGAAAATAAAAAAACACATAACAGATACAAAAATAAAAAACTTTATATTGACACAAAACCAGAGATTTTCCAACCAGCCCATCTCATGAAAATTACTTATTCTGTCAATTATATTTTTCACATGAAAATACAGAAAGTACATATTCACTGTTTTGTGCTTCCTACATTCATCACCAACAACAAAACTCCACATTTTGATTTTTTTTTATCCTATGTTTGTTGTAAAAAGAGGAAGTATATGAACATATATTTTTATATTTTATCATTTAAGCCAGTACTTTAAAAAAAGATATATGTTCTTAATCATAACCATGGGATAGGTTTTCTTTTTTCTTAATTAATAAAATCAACTCTAGTGATAATATGGACATGGATTGAACTCATCTGGTTCCTTCCTACAACTTTTGCTACTTACCTGATAAAAACTGGGGAGAACCTGACACCACTGGGCCACCTTTAACAGGAGTAGGAGGGGAAGGTTTTTGGAAGTAAGGCTCAGATTTTGTTTTTACATGTGGTTAGTAAAATACAAAGATCCTATATAATAAAAGGATAATATGCAAATTGACCCTAACAGCAGAACAACTGGGAACAATCGGTCTCTATGACTCAAACTGACCACCAGGGGGCAAACGCTCAATACAGGAGATGCCCCCTTGTGGTCAGTGCACTCCCACAGAGGGAGCTCTGCTTAGCCACAAGCTGGGCTGATGGCACTCCCACAGGGGGAGCTCTGCTTAGCCACAAGCTGGGCTGACGGCTGTTGAGCGCAGCAGTGGTGGCAGGAGCCTCTCCCGCCTCTTCAGCAGTGCTAAGGATGTGCTACTGCAGCTTAGGCCACTCCCCATGGGGGGCGGGCCTAAGCCATCAGTCAGACATCCCCCAAGGGTTTCCGGGCTGCCAGAGGTCTGACTGCCAGTTTAGGCCTGATTCCCCAGGGAGTGGGCCTAAGCTGGCAGGTGGACATCCCCCAAGGGCTCCCAGGCTGCCAGAAGGATGTCTGACTGCCAGCTTAGGCCTGATCCCCCAGGGTAGTGGGCCTAAGCTGGCAGGTGAATATCCCCTGAGGGGTCCCAGACTGTGAGAGGGCACAGGCCAGGCTGAGGGACCCCTGCTTCCCCTGAGTGCACAAATTTTCATGCACCAGGCCTTTAGTTACCAAATAAAATAAAGAACATGTTAGAAAGAATATTGGGGAACCAACACTTGCAGACACTGTAATGAAAAAGTAAAATGTTACAATCTTTCTAGAATGAGGCTAGACTAAGTAATACTTAGATTTAAATACCAAGATTTAAAATTCATTTCCTATTTTACCTTTATAGTAATTTTCTTAAATTAAACAAAAATGCATATATAAGTGTTCATTTCAAAATCACACAGTAGCAACAGCTGAAAACTACTTACATATATATTGTTAAGATCTTATTTAAATATATTATAATTCATTTATATAATGGAATATTTATAAAGCCCTTCAAAAACCGAAGTGCTTTATATATTGTTAGATGAGTATTGTGTTTCTTCACTTACACAAAATAAGTAGATATGTATCATTTTAATATATCAATAAGTGAATCTGCATGAAATAGCTCCAAATGTGTAATAAATAATTTTTATGACATTTAACTCTAGGGATTGAAATTAGAGTATGAATTAGGAGAGAACTATCACTTGCTATCAAAACATTTATATGACTCTTGGCAGTCTCACTGAGTATTGTCAATTTCTAAATTAATTAACACATAAATAGATTCACAAGATATTCATTGAATGACTTCTTTTTAGGTGACACAGGAAACACAGTGTGAATCTGATTGACATAACTGTTGCTTTCATGAAGCTAAGATTTGGGGGCAAAGACAAGTAAACTCAGAAATAGAAAACTGAAGGACACAGCAGGGGGAAGCAGTGATTTCAGGGCTTGTATGGATTTTGAAGTTAGGACAGCAGAACTTGGAATTTCAGAAGGATCTAAACTAAGAGAGATAAAAACTCAGTTACATTTTGTTGCATTTTGTGAAAGATGCACATATAACACCAGAGAAAAATTTGAGACTGTAGTGATATTTTAAATCCTTATGGAAATTGGGCTACATCTCAGTAGGAAAATGTAGGAATTAACATAAGGAAAATTCCTATGAATTAGTGTTACTAATAAAACTAAGATATATGGAAGGCACTATTGCTCAGAGAAAGAATTTATACATTCTGGAATATTTTACAGAATCGATGTTTTCTACTCAAATATGGAAAAGTGCTGATGCACACAAAATTCTAAATTGTTTGTTTTCATTTTAATTCATCTGCCTTGTCTCTCAGTTACTGGGTTCTTCAAATTTCCCCCATTTAATGATATCAGTATCTTATGATAGCAAGAATTTAGGACAAGAAATTATTTATAATGTAATTCTAATAGCATTAAGAGCAGCAAATTTTTCTTCTTTTAAATTTGTAAACTTTGGGTCTCAGTACATTTGTAAATTGCTGGAGTCCAGGATTTATTCTGCTTACACATGCTAATGGGGCAAGATAAGGGAGGATTTTCCTGAAATGAAAAGAGAAATGGCTCTAAAATAATTTACAGGAGTAGTTAAAGATTAGCATGTGATATGAAATGATAAAACTGCTAGACACTATTTTTTAATAACATTTTCAGGAACACTGATAACATGGTCCTTTCAGTTCAGTCCTCTCCCCTCTCTTCCTCCTTTTATTGCTATTTTTATGTTCATCATTCCTCATCTCTTGCTCAATAGGTGCCTGGAATTTAAAATCCCAAATGAGAAAGGTTATCTAAAAAGCAACTAGCTTTAGTAGTTACCTATCTAATCTAACCAAAACACTTCTGAAACTTCTTATATCAAAAATACTTTTAAATGGTTTGGAAGATATCAGAGAACATTTACTTTTACACTGAGAGGTTCTGCTTACTTTCTGAACCAAGTTTTTTGTTTGTTTGTTTGTTTGTTTTTATTTTTTTCCCCAAACAGGAAAGCTGATGTGATTCATTATACTTTAAACAAGGTTTTTTGTTTTTATATCAAATAATGAAAAGCATATGCCCCTACTAGGCCTCTTTGTAAGAGTTACAAGTAATTCAACTTGCATAAAAAAATAAAAGGCAAAAGGCAAGAAAAAGAGGACTCCACTAAAAATGGCCTAAAAGGGATATTATTTTTTTCACAGAGAGAGTCTGAGCCATTTCAGCTGCTCATGTCTGGACTGGCCAAGGTGTGATTCACCTGGATTTTCCCAAATGGCCATTGGATCATTGTCACATTTTTTAATCTTTATATACTTGTTTAATAATGAAAGATGGCTGAGAGCAGATCTTTGGTTGTCACTCAGCAGAATTTGCTGCAAACTTCAGAATGCAATGTGGTACTGTTTTAGAAGACGAGCAAAATTTCATGCTACTTGCTTCCTAAATTTTCCTCATAGCAAATATTTTAATGAAATTAGAAATATGCAGATATAAATGTTTAAGAATATACACTTCTATTTTACATAGAAAAAATATTAGAACCAACCTATATGTCTAGTTATGAATGATTTTACATTAAATAATGTAGACATTTAAAAAGATGTGTACAATATTAATATAAGCAGGCTATATGTGTACTATGATCCAAATTATATATATGACATAATTATGTGTATATAAGCACAAATATACATATAAATACACATATATTTTATATGTAACATATTAATTAAAGCAGTTAGCAAAATATATTGGTGGAAAATACATAAATATATTGACAACTATTATCTCCATCTATCAAAACACATTTTACAGGCAGTTTTGAATTTTTCTTTTTGTTTCGCTGGATGTTCTTAATTTTCTAAAATTGAGATCTAATATTTTAATTATCTGAAAATGTTGAATATAATATGAAAAGTACTGAATTTTTCATGCTAAAAATAATTGCATGCATAATTGAAAAAATGATAAAAACTGTACCACATATTAGAATATATATAGCCTTCCAATGTGCCTTTCTTGAAATTCAATAAAATCTTTTGTGTGTCTTTTTTATACCAATTTAACTTCCAATGTGCCTTTCTTGAAATTCAATAAAATCTTTGTGTGTCTTTTTTATACCAATTTAGACACTTTACCACTATTTTATTTTCACACCAGCTCAGAAAACTCTACTGCAACATTCCTATTTTCCCTACATGAAAAGTTGCATCCATAATCAATATAAAACTTCCTGTCTCCACAATTCAAACAATTAAGGTGGTTTTATTGAAAGTCAGTATGAATAATGTATTTTATATTTTTGCTACTTCAATTAGCTATTTGCACCTTATCCCATTACTAAAATCCCTAAATGTAAAAAGTCCAACCTATTTTCTATCCTAATATTAAAAATAGAACCTCATAATTTAAAGGACCTCCTTAGATGCCGAATTTTTTTCCTTTTAATGAATATAAGTGGAAAAATTAACAAAAAATGTCATGGTTAAGAATTTTATATCTAAGCAACAAATTTTAGAATTATAGTTCCCAATAAAATGTCTCTGATAATTCACGTGTAGTTATTTCATATTCAGTTGACTTCCAAAATCATCTTCTCGTGCTGCGTGTGTAGCGCCATCAAGTCTGCAGTTATGCTGGGAGCAGTATTTTCCACATCCTCACTTTAGCATGTCTGCATTATTAAACAGCTTTTCATGGTTTTAAAGATGCAATGACCCAAACCTAGAATGATTTTTTTGTCCTTATATCAAAACAGATTCTGCTAATAAAGTTCTATATTGCCCTGTATTCAAATAAGTGTTCAGAATTAACCAGACAAGGATGATATGAACATAGCCAAATAGTACTGATCACAGCCCATAGTTCAAACCACTAAAAATCGTTAACAGGGTGCTATTGTTATAAAACCCAAATTCTACCCTTTGCTCTTGAAGACAGCTTTCATATATTATTTGGGAATACTGATCCTTCACAAAGGAAATTTTAACTTTAGCAAAACTTCAGATAATAACTAACATTTACTGAGAATTTACGTCAGGCATTGTTCTTAGTTTTTTACATGTATTAGTTAGTATTCAGAGCAACCCTTTGAGCAGATATAATTAGCCCTGTTCTGTAGATGAGGAAATGGAGGACAGAGGTTAAATGATTTGCCCAAGGACACAAAGCTAGTTCACACTTTTCACAACTCTAATATACTGTCTCTTTCTGAATGATTTCTTTTTTTCTCTTTTATTTCAAACAATCCACTATCTCACACATGTATATATCAAAATATTAGCCTACTAGGGTCCCAAATGTTACCATTATATTATCTTTTATATGTGTACTTTCAGAGACATTTTAAAATAGATTGTAGTGAATGTGTTTTCCATGACATTTTTAAAGCTGAAGATGCTTATATTTATTTGCACTAGTACAATTTACAAAGATGAATTTGACTTTTTTAAAAATTTACTTAAAATCTGGCTTTTTCCCCCCAAATTTCAAGAAGAAAAAAAAAGTTAAATTTATGTCACTAAGCTTACACCTGGCAGGCATACAAAGGAAATCTCGTATTTCTTCACCTAAACACATGCTCTTCATAAGTACCAGAAAGCTTTCATTCCCTTAAAAATGTTGTACTGTGTTTATTTCTACCGGTGACACAGTTTTAAAGAGATTTTGGTGAAAAAAATATTTTAAAATTAGAGCTAACAACAGTAAAAAAATCCAATTTGACCATTAAGTGGATCACTTTTGTGAACTTCTACAACAAGCATGTCAAACTCAAAGGCTAACACAGGCCAAATAAACAAGGTTTAAGTTTATGTGGGCTGCAAAAAAAACAAAAGTTTCAGTTTTCATAGAAACATAAGTTTATTTCAATAAAGACATGCTGAATACAAAGGGCTGAAATAAAGGAGTCATCATTAATGAGTATTCATTGTGGGCCGCATGAGGCCTGTGGGCCGCAAGTTTGACATGCTTCATCTACAAGATCTACACACTGACCACAAGCCACTCTCTAACTGGCTTTCTATAATCATAAGCTTTCCCTGCCATGGTTTTTATGTCTGATGATAACTCTGTTCAGCAAAGACTTTGATCCACCCTGGGGCCTTGCTACTAAAAAAAGTGGTCTCTGAATTAGCAGCAGCAGTCATACTTGGGAACCTGCTGGGACTGTGGACTATTGAGGCTCCACCCAGATTTACTGAATCAGCAACATGATCTCTCAGCTATCCCTATACACATTAAAGTTTAAGATGTACTGCCTTTGGCAAAAAAAAGCAAAAAAAAAAAACACCTTTTTGTCCTTGAACTATTTCATATGTTAGTATCTTTATAACTCACTTAGCAATAAGTAACAGTGATCTCATGCAGCCATATCACTTTAGTAAAATATATCTGGGTGGGATTACTTGAGAATAAGTTACTTAACTTTATTAAAAAGAGATTTTTTTTACAATTTTATACAAAATTATATTCCCAAATTCCTGCATTTTATTAAACTACTGACCATAATCTGCTTTCAAAATTTCCTGTATTCTATCCTATATAATTAAAGCCTAATATGCTAAATGTCCAGTCAACCAGTCAACCATTCAACCAATCAAAGCATAATATGCTAATGATATGCTAAGACCGCTCAACCGCTCACGATGACGTGTACTGACCAGCAGGGGGCAGACAGTCAACTAGTCTACCAGTCGCTATGATGTGCATTGACCACCAGGGGGCAGACGCTCTGACTGGTATGTTAGCTTGCTGCTGGGGTCCGGCCGAATGAGACTGGACTGAGCGAGATGGGCCAGATATGCCCTGGGTTCCTCCCGTTGTCCCTCCCCGGCTGACCAACCTCCCACGTCCCTCTCTGGTCCTGATTGTGCACCGGTGGGGTCCCTCGGCCTGGCCTGTGCCCTGTCGTAATCTGGGACCCCTTGGGGGATGTCAGAGAGCCGGTTTCAATCCCGCAGGCCAGGCCGAGGGACCCTACTGGTGCATGAATTCATGCACCGGGCCCTAGTTCATTATAAAAAGCTTATCTTACATCACTATTAAGTATGACATTTGGATTTAAAATATTGATAAATTCAGAGACATGATCCTTGAACATAATCAGAACATACTCTTCATTTTATTTAAAAATAATAGGAAAACTGTTACTTTGAGATTCTGCTAACATTTTGTAATACAAGTAAGAACCTTTAAGGGCAATAATACACTGATAAATAATGTGAGTGTTGACAGTTACCTCATGGTGACTGTTTATATCATGGCCACACAATGCTCACAGAACTCAGCAGTGCAAATATTTTTGTAGTTATGTGAAAACTAAATGGCAGACAGTTAGCATATATATACCATCTTTCAAAAACAAACAGATTAAATTCATCAATATATTAATGATGACGAAGTTACGTACTAATGCAATTGTCTTTTTTTCCAAACATAGCATGTCAATAATGATCCGCACTAAAATCCATCTTGCTATGTCTCTATGGAAATCAGTGTAATTATGTCTTTTACCCAACATAGACTTTTGTCATTCAATTCCATTCCCTTGAATCAATATGGCCCCAAATTACCATTCTTATCTGGTTGCTTGCTTTGGGTCATTGAATAATTATTTTCTTGATAAAAAAAAAAATTAGACTAACAATACTTCAAGGCAACGTCTTTTTACCAACTTTCCTAAAATGCTTCCCAAACAATGTTTTTGAGAGTTTTATATTCCAAGTGCCTATTCCCAGCTTCTGATGCCAGCAAACATCTCCATACTAGGACCATTTATAGTTGTGATGCTTGTTGGTGTTTTGCATTAATATCCTTTTCATCTGCAGTTTTCAGTGCTTTGTAACTACCACATAAGCCTCAAGTCAGAGACCCCCACTGAGATCAAGAGAGAGCTTAACAATGACACCTACCAGCAATCCAGGGAGGATTTAAGTGAGGAAAAATAAATTGCCAAGCTCTTGACAGAGGTAACACTTGCTCCCTCTAGTGACTATTGATGTTCCAATCCACAGGTAGTCAGGACTACATGGTGTCTTATCCTAGAAGGGCAAACTCTTATTTTAAGAAGCTTGTGTTGTTCTAACTTAAGACATAGACCTCAGTTAAATGGGGACTTGATTCACAATGCCATGTTTTATCTCATATATTTTAAGTCAATATGATGTGATTCCATGTGGAGTCAAAAAGAGTCCTTATATGAGATAAAATAATGCTAGCTTTTTAAAAATGTAATGTTGTTTATGATAAATATAAACTAAATATAAAATAAAAATCACCCTAACAACACCAAGAAATAATCACTGCTAACATATTTGTGAGATGTGTTTTAGATGCAACTATACACATTAATATTTATATAATTTCAACATAAAATAATTTGTATAATTTTGAGCCTGATTTTCAGCTCCCTCCATACATGTTTCAACCTTCTTCTTTGTTTCTTTATTACCTATTTTGGGGTCCATCATGTAGTCATTATTTAAAGCAACTTTTTTTAAGTTAATCTATATAGGCCAATAATGGCCCCCAAAATCCTGTAAATGTTACCTTATTTGGAAAAAGGGTCTTTGCCAAGAAAATTAACAATCTTGAGATGGAAAATTTGTCCTTACCCATCCCACATATTTCATTGTCATTAACATGTTACATAATGTGATATGTTTATTAAAACTGATTAGTTAGTATTGATACACAATTGTTAACTAAAGTCCAACTTTTACATCAAGTTCCACTCTTTTATATGGGATAAATAATGCTGTCTGCCTACCATTACAGAACCCCACTGAACAGTTTCACGAATGATTAAAGAAAAAAATAGTTTACTTGTGAAATATCAAAGAGGTTAAAAATACATTTTACTCATAAACTATTACAATAGGGGAAGAACACTTCAGTATGTAACTGGCTCAATTCTGAATATGGACAAGTTGGGTTTATGGCCGATGAGCAGGGCGGAAACATCAGGGGCAAGAAGGGTTTACAAACTAAACAGACTTGACAGTACAGGAATACATTATGTTATTGCACTTCTCAGATAATGTGGAGCAAACATTACATTTTCCCAGATGAGGCTGTTCTAATTGGTTGTTTCCAACTGACCCACCAGCCAGTCATAAACAACTAGAGGACTGGTGCACGAATTTGTGTACCAGTGGGGTCCCTCGGCCTGGCCTGCGGGATTGGACCAAACCCAGTTCTCCGACATGAAAAGGATAAGTGGGTTTATTCTCTGGTGAAACTATCCCATAACGAATGCATTAAAGGCTAATCATACTGGGTTGTCACCAAGGATGCAAAAGGGTGTTTCATCCACCCTGAGGCTTGGACTGAGAACCAGAGGTTTCGGCTGGAATGGGAATGGAGGAGACACGAGGTTTCAACACAGCCCGCCTTCAGACCAGGCCCCTGGAAGAGGAGCTCAAGCAAGATGCCCACGGCAGGGACACCTGATTCCTCTCGGTGCCTAGACAGCCATCTCCTGTGATGGTTTAGTGCAGTGGTTCCCAACCTTCCTAATGCCTCGACCCTTTAATACAGTTCCTCATGTTGTGGTGACCCCCAACCATAAAATTATTTTCGTTGCTACTTCATAACTGTAATTTTGCTACTGTTATGAATCGTAATGTAAATATCTGATATGCAGGATGTATTTTCATTGTTACAAATTGAACATAATTAAAGCATAGTGATTAGTCACAAAAACAATATGTAATTATAAATGTGTTTTTCCGATGGTCTTAGGCGACCCCTGTGAAAGGTTCGTTCGACCCCCAAAGGGGTCCCGACCCACAGGTTGAGAACCACTGCATTAGAGTATTACACTTTGATTGGTTAGACAGCCTACCAGATGACTGGGCACTTAGCATTTTAGGCTTTTATTATATAGGATAGGACTAGAGGCCTGGTGCACAAAATTCGGGCCAGGACCCCTCAGGGAATGTCTGACTACTGCAGGGATTGGGCCTAAACTGGCAGTTGGACATTCCTCTTGCAATCTGGGACCGCTGGCTCTTAACTACTCGCCTGCCTGCCTACCTGATTGCCCCTAATGACTCATCTCCCTGCCTATCACCCCTAACCACTCGCCTGCCTTCCTGATTGCCCCTAAATGCTCGCCTGCCTGCCTGATCGCTCCTAACTTCCTCTGCCTGCCTGATGCCCCTAACTACATCTGCCTCAGCCCCTGCCGCCACGGCTTCATCCGGAAGGATGTCTGGAATGACATCCAGAAGGTCGTTCGACTTTCCAATCTAATTAGCATATTACGCTTTTATTATTATAGATGAGCAACGCCCAGATAGGCAGAACCTTAAACTCATGGTTGCTGCTTTAAACCCTTATGTTCTGTGGTTCATTATGCATCATTATTGGGGCAAGAGGTAACTGATATGCTTATTAACAATATGTTTTGCCATTTATAATAGTTGCTACCTCCTATTGAGAATCATTTAAGTGGGCACCAGGCACCACACTAGGTATTTCATATGATGTATCATATTTACTACAGGTGAAAGTGATGAATTTTAGAGAATCTAAGTAAAGTCCTAGATTGCCTATATATAAAATGCTATGTCTAAAATTCAAATTCAAAATTCCAATGTCTATTCTTTTTTCTTCTGCTCTCGTCTATCTCCTCATAGATAGAAAATAATTTAGAGCCCTGTATACATTTGTAATGGAAAATATGTTATCACTTCTCCAGATTGTGTTTAGCTTTGCCAAAACTCACATATCCACACACTCTTTTTAGTGATAAGAATTTAATAATGAAGGAAATCAGTCAAAATGATGTGACTTTGTCAGAAAATCACCAAAGGAAACCAGCAGACCCTATATACAAAGTAGCTTACTTGAGTTCACAATTCTCCAATGTAAAAGAAGACCAATACCCCAATGCTAAGAATCACTCTTTCAGCAAAATCCTCATGCTTTTTCTACTCTACCACCATCACATCCACCTAAATCAATGTATTTTTTAAAATTGTCATTGCACTCTTCCTTATTACCTGAAGCTATATGTGATATAACACTTTTATCGATGTATTTTAAAAAGTGAAAAATCTCTATTCCACAGAAACAACCTTTCACAATTCTCATTTGTGGGGATATAATTTCTTTTGCGTACCTTGGGAACTTGGGAGGGCAATTAAGAAAAGGAAGAAAATATCTCCCGCTTTCTTTTCATAGTTTCATAAAGGCAGAAGGAGCGCTGGCTTTCTCTAGCTCAGAGATCATTAAAAAGTTGCCACTTTGATGTGAATATAGAAAAAGAAAAGTTTCTCTAGGAATTGCTCACAGGTTTCTGGGTATGCCAAAAGAGAACAAACAGAAACAGATTCTCAAGTGGCCTGTGAGAGATTTACAAAAGGAGCATTCTCAATAATGCATAGTTCAAATTTCTGTTCATCAAGCACAGTGACACTGTAATAACGTTATTGTTCCAATAATAAAATCATTAGAAAAGACACATTTTTTCCCAAAATAAGTGAAGGTCATGAGGATATGAGCAAAGAATGGATGACTTATTGATGTATACAAAATAAAAGTGTAAATAATTTGTTATAGCTACTTACATAAACTTCACATTTTGAGCTGAAATCCTTGTTTCTATTTATTTCATTTACTCTGTCAAAATTGAGTTCTGAGAAGCATAGACCTTGCTTTCATTTTATTTATTATAATAAGAACTGCATGTTCTTCCCATGATTTCACTAGGGATTGCAATAAAAAGAAAACTTACCCTTCTCACTATTTACAATGTCCTTAGCAGCTATTGCCATGGAACAAAAGATAGTTAAATTTAGACTTTTTTCAATCCTTCCACTTAATGCCAGACTATTACCTTTTTAAATATGCTGCTTGGAATATGAATGCAAGCAAAACATTGCAACTTCTACATTCTCTTGTTAGAAATGAGGATTGGCCATTATTTTCTCTGTATTTTTGCAAATTGTGAACCTTTTTTATGAAATAGAATGAACACATCATTACAACTTTTTACTTAAATATGTACCAAGGGAATAATTCCACTGTTGAGTAGTGACAGTTATAATTGTTCCAAGAATTTAATATATCTCCTCTAGTCATTGTAAGACATCATTTTTTTCCTTTTCTGATTATGTGAGTTATTGTTAATTTCTATAAAAATACTGGGATGTTCTCACTGCAAAGATTGTCAAACTGACTCAAAGTACAGTCTGGCATATCAAACTTTTGCAACTATTGGAAGAAAAATGTCCCTTAATATTATGCACATATTAATTCTATCTTATTTCATTTAAATACAGTAACAATAATTTATAATAAAATTAAAAACATTTTTACTTTATTAGGAAAACAAAAACAAAGGAAAGTACTAATAGAGCTTAATAATTTATCAAACAAATATTGAAAATAAAGTCATAGATTTATAACTAATGTTACACACATATATGATGACATTTCAGTTGCAAGCTATGTTTATTGTAATTCTTTTATTTTCCTTAAATATCATAAATTGTTAGTTCATCATAGAAATAAATATAAAACTACCATTTTACTTTTATGAGTAAAATAATGAGAATAATGGGAAAGTCTTAGCAGAACTGAGTGGTCCAGAAAACGATTTTTGAGAAAAGCTGCTAGATTTATAAGTAATATTTACTATAGAATATGTTTGAAGTGTTCATTCATGTTTGATATAACTATTTTCAAGTCTAATAGTCTGTAAGTACACTAGATTAACAATAGTGGGCCAACGTAATCTAAATATATTTTTACTTGTTAGTTTTTGAAGTTACATCTACAAAAATGGCATTTCAATCATTATATCTACAAATTCAGAGACACAGCATTATTTCCAATGTCTAAAATGTGTTTGTAAGGATGGTCCAAAGTACCCTTTTGTTTTAAGGGGCCATTGTGATATAACAAAAAAAAACCATGGGGAGTTGAAAGAAAGAGTTTTGTTCTGTGTTCATCCACTAACAACCCAGGAGACCTTGGGAAATTGAATGGAACTTTTTCCTTTCCAGTAATCAGAGAAAATTTGACTAAATTATATCTAAGGCCTATTTCAACTTAAAAATTGAAGATGCATAACCCTTTGTTACTCATGAAAATGAAATATACATTTCACCATATGCTGGACGTTAGGCCATCTAAGAAGGAAGGATCCATATAGGTCTTTTTTTGTGCAAAACTCCCTGTGCCCAGTTCCGTGCCAAATGCAACACAGGTGAGTCTCCCAATAACATTTTGCTAAGCAAATGAACAGTGAATGAATGAATGAATATCTTCACCTGATGGTTATATTTTTCTTATGAAACTATTTGAAATGGTGGTTATTTTTTCATAGTTTAATATTGCCCTAATTTTTGTTGTTATTATCGAATGCTTGCTGTGCAAGTATAATGAATAAAGTAATCACCAGTCATTCTGTTTTCTTTGCTGATTTGATGTGGGTAATCTTGACTGGCCTACTCTTTATTCAAATGCTCTAAGAAAAAAATGTATTCTTCTTAGGAAATGGAAAATTATTTAAAATTATAGAAAATGTGGAACATTTGTCCCCAGTAGAGTGAATTAGAAAATTCAGAACAACCCTCCTGCTAAGAACCAGAGGCAAAGTACAAATATCACTAGACCTTTCAAGGCTGTAAGGCATGACTAGGCCAAGATCCGGCAACAGATAGAAATTCAAAAGATTTGTTTTTCCATTCTAAACTGGGTAGCTGAGTCCCTGTGAGTGTGAGCAGCATGATTGAGAGTCTTGTAGGAATAGGAATAAAGAAGTTGCAATTCAGAGACAACCAACTTGGGGCTTTGCTAAATAGCCTGCATCTTAGGGGGCGGGGGGTTGCCTAAAAACTACACCCCAGAAATAAAGATGAACTTTCTCTCCTCCCAAACTGAAATCTCCGTTTCTGAAATTGGGGTCTGAGGCAACAGCTGCTAGTTTTCCTGAGAAGTGCATGACAGAGGCAAAAGGAAATCTCTAGAAGTTAATGTTCTCCTCGGCCTCCAAATCATTCTTAAAAAAATTTTTATCAAATGCAATACTTGGCACTTCTTCAACCTACCGGTAATAAAACAAAACATAGTGAAAGGCTATACCATCAGAGATGCTGTGTATTCACAAACATGCACTTTCTTGTTAAAGTAGAAGAAACATATAAACTTTGCTGATTTCAGCCACTGTCTCTGTGTCCAAGAAAGGCTGCAACTCTGTGTCTAGTCTGACATCCACCAGGGAAACACAGGCTTTGCTCCTGGCATTTCAGGCAACAAAGGAAACACCAAATGCAACAGAAGTCTCCCCAGAGTGCAGTCAATCTTCATCTCTCTTCACATGCCATTATCAACGAAATCCCCAATTTTTCTTTCCCATTTTCTCCCACTTCTCAGGTTTTTCCCCTCAAAAGTTCAAAGAGACCCCAGGAATGAAAATACTTATTATTTATTCTAGTTTCCTGGGGGAAAGTTAGCAATTAAGCAAAAAGGAAATCTTTGCCACTGACAGCAGAAAGTAGAGAATGAATGAATGATTGCTCAATCTGAATGAATATGTTAAATGAACATATTTGAATTGTGAAAGATCAAGTTTTTCCATATCTTAGTGAGAGAAGTGTTTATTAGAAAGGCATGAGAAATAGACATGGGGCGTGTCAAAGGGATTCTGATGAATTTGCATGGTGGCCTCATCAGGAAGTTGGCATTTGAACAAAAACTTCAAGTTGGTGAAAACATCATCCCAACATTATAACCTGGAGGACATACTTTTCAGGCAGAGCAAACAACCCATGCCAACTCTTAAGGCAGAGATATGCCTTTTGTATTTTTTCAAGGGACAAAAAGGAGACCAGTGTGGCTTCTGCAGAGTTGAGACAAAGAAAGGTTAGTAAAAAGTGAGAACAAGGTGAAAATGGTATGAGAGGGTGCAGGGGGAGAGAATTATGTAGGGTTCTACAGGCATACCATTGTAAGCTCATTGTCTTTTATTTTTGAGGTAATGAGGAACCACTGGAGTGCTTCAAGTAGAAGAGTGACATGGCTCAATTTGCATTCAGAAAGAATTACTCAGGCTTCTATGATGAGAACACATTGTGGTGAGCAAGGGGAGGAACGGGGAGGACACTCAGAGGCTATTTGAGGACCAGGGTTAGAGGGGACAAGGATACATTTCCAGTGATGGCAATGGAGGTGGTGAGAACCAGCTGGCATTTTTATTGCGTTGAAATTGGGGACAATACGATTTGTTGCCTAATAGAACGTGAAGAATGAGAAAGAGAAAAATTGACTGCCAGTAGATTTTCAGTCTGGAGTTGCCAACCACTGAGATGAGAAACACTGCAATTGGAGCAGGTTTGGAGTCAAGTTGGTCAGAATATCAGTTTTGAAACAGTAAATTTGACAGGTGAATTAGAAACAGAAAGAGAAAGCAAATAGGCACTTGCATATATTAGTCTGGAGTTCTCACAGAGCTCTGGCTGAAGTAAAAGCTAAAAGTCTTGGTGCTACATAAGATCAGCAAGAAAATATGTGTAAAGAGGAGGCTACGGCGGAACAGGTCAAAGGTAAATGCTTAGAGATGGGAGAATATTCCTGAGAGACTGAACAGGAATAATGTGAGAAATGGTGGGAAATCTTGTGAATAGGGTCCTGGAAGCTCAGTGAAGAAACTGTGACAAGAAGAATTATAATCAACTCTGCAAGCGATGTGAGGCCATGTAGGAGAGACTGAAATTGGCCATTATAAAACTCTTATTTTCAGCTGTATCAGTTTAAACAGTAAATAATTGCTGATCATCAAGTGTTTAGACTGACAAAAGGGCAATAATTTATGGTTCAATCTGATATTGTGTACTTTATCATTTCATAGCAAAATGTCTAAAACCAATAAAAACATGGATTATGTCAGTGATCCAGGCATTAGGAATTAAAACTGCAAGCCGAATATTATCACTTATGAATCTAAACTTAGAAAAAAAGATTTGCCTTCACCAATGTTTGCAACAGGTCAGTGATCCAGGCATTAGGAATTAAAACTGCAAGCCAAATATTATTTTCACTTATGAATCTAAACTTAAAAAAAAAGATTTGCCTTCACCAATGTTTGCAACAACAATCATTACTTTATTGGAGACTTTGAAAAACCTATTTGCATATAAGAAGAGGGCCAAAATCTAAACTCACCACATGTCCTAACATTACAATGGGACCTACTATATCCTATATAATAAAAGCCTAATATGCTAAGTGTCTGGTCGTCCGGAGGGCCTTTCAACCAATCAAAGAGTAATATGCTAATGATATGCTAAGGCTGCTCAACCGCTCGCTATGATGTGCACTGACCACCAGGGGGCAGACAGTTGACCAGTCGACCAGTCGCTATGACATGCACTGAACACAAGAGGGCAGACAGTCAACCAGTTGCTATGACGTGCACTAACCACTAGGAGGAAGATGCTCCAACCGGTAGGTTAGCTTGCTGCTGGGATCCAGCTGATCAGGACTGAGTGAGAAGGGTCGGACTCACCCTGGAGCCCTCCCTCGGTCCCTCCCAGGCTGGCCAACCTCCCACGTCCCTCCTTGGCCCCAATTGTGCACTGGTGGGGTCCCTTGGCCTGGCCTTCATCCTCTCGCATTGGTGCTACATAAGATCAGCAAGAAAATATGTGTAAAGAGGAGGCTACGGCGGAACAGGTCAAAGGTAAATGCTTAGAGATGGGAGAATATTCCTGAGAGACTGAACAGGAATAATGTGAGAAATGGTGGGAAATCTTGTGAATAGGGTCCTGGAAGCTCAGTGAAGAAACTGTGACAAGAAGAATTATAATCAACTCTGCAAGCGATGTGAGGCCATGTAGGAGAGACTGAAATTGGCCATTATAAAACTCTTATTTTCAGCTGTATTAGTTTAAACAGTAAATAATTGCTGATCATCAAGTGTTTAGACTGACAAAAGGGCAATAATTTATGGTTCAATCTGATATTGTGTACTTTATCATTTCATAGCAAAATGTCTAAAACCAATAAAAACATGGATTATGTCAGTGATCCAGGCATTAGGAATTAAAACTGCAAGCCGAATATTATCACTTATGAATCTAAACTTAGAAAAAAAGATTTGCCTTCACCAATGTTTGCAACAACAATCATTACTTTATTGGAGACTTTGAAAAACCTATTTGCATATAAGAAGAGGGCCAAAATCTAAACTCACCACATGTCCTAACATTACAATGGGACCTACTATATCCTATATAATAAAAGCCTAATATGCTAAGTGTCTGGTCGTCCCGGTCGGCCTTTCAACCAATCAAAGCGTAATATGCTAACGATATGCTAAGGCCGCTCAACCACTCGCTGTGATGTGCACTGACCACCAGGGGGCAGACAGTTGACCAGTCACTATGACGTGCACTAACCACCAGGGGGAAGATGCTCCAACCAGTAGGTTAGCTTGCTGCTGGGGTCCAGCTGATCAGGACTGAGTGAGAAGGGTCGGACTCACCCCGGAGCCCTCCTTCGGTCCCTCCAGGCTGGCCAACCTCCCATGTCCCTCCCTGGCCCCAATTGTGCACTGGCGGGGTCCCTTGGCCTGGCCTTCATCCTCTCGCAATCCAGGACCCTTGGGGGATGTTGGAGAGCTGGTTTTGGCCCAATCCTGCAGGCCAGGCGGAGGGACCCCACTGGTGCATGAATTCGTGCACCGGGATTCTAATTGGGTAATAAAGGTAACAAATGCTAAACATGTATCATACTATCCTATATGCTGGTCAATTTTAAAAGCCAGTGTCTCTTATTCATCCTTTACAAACATGTCATTTCAAGAGAAAACTCATTATGCTGATGAAGATACATTTCTATGTTCTATGCACAACTTAGAACTGCTTAGACAAGCCAGGCTGTCACATATGTGGAGAGATCTTAAAGCTTTCACAGTGCTGACAGCTGTCATGGGGAAGCTCTAAAACACTGTGTCTTCATGAGGATTATACCTCTGCTGACCCATTGTGCTAGCACTTACATCTAAAGCTCTGTCTTTCAAAATATTTCTAAATTAAGTTGATCTTATTGAAAATATTAATCGTGTAACAGATAAAATGTCAGGGAGGCTAATCTGCTTGCTCCTTTCTCTTAATGCATACTGCTTTGTCCATATTATTGTCATTAACATTAAAAAATCCTCTATTTCATGTTTTGCATAATCAGCTTATGTCATGCAGATTTAAAGTAATTACTGTATTTAAAGATTTAAATGTGGTACACTTTGACTTTAAACCCTTTAAATTTTTCTGTCATTACAATGTTTACTTTGATTGTTATGGTCCAGAACACAATATAAACCTGAATATGCTGAGAACAAAACAATACCAATGCATTATAATTTTCAAAAGTAACTAATTCAATGTTGCTTTTCCAACTCAACCAATACTGTGTGTGCATGTGTAGATGTAAGTTTAGTTAAAAATAGGGCAGAAAGATAAATGAGGCATAGAAAAATCAGTACAATGCCACAGATAATGAAAATCTTGATTAATTTCAACCATATAACTTAATAATCCAATTTACTTTCACCCCCACCTTAAAATAGTATCTTAATGGCAGAAGTAAGATGTTCTGGTACATAGGAAATCATTGATTGATTACAAATCTAGTGTCTTCAGGGATCTAATAGGAGGAACAATTCATTTATTTTTATCATTCTTTAACACTTTCTTGAGAAAATGAAAGTACAGTTGATTCAAAGGCTAAGAAGTATCAAGCTTTTTTTTCATGCTTTTTAATTCAGACTGTGAATTCAATTAGTTTTACTTGAAGCATTAAATGATAAATAAGATCCTAACCCTCCACGGGAAACAATAAAATATATGAGGAGGACTTTCTGCATTATGTTTTGAATGCCTGAAATAAAAATACACAGCACAATGTCAGTTTGCTGTTTCTGAGCCTCCTGCTTTGTGGAAAGCAGCTATTTCTTTCCATTGGTGTGGTTTTCTTCCCACTCGGATTTCCACTCTCCCAAAATAAAGAAATAAAAATAAAAAATAAAAACCACCCTCATTCCATTTATGTTCACTTTCTTCATGTCATTATTGTTGTAAATTATAATTTCAAGAAGTAATTTATATCTTTTTTTTTTAACTTAAAAACTATTTCTGAGTGGAGATATTAAAACAATAGATTTTATTCCTGTTTGGATTATTAAGTTTTCTCTTCTAATTGTACATTAAGAAAAAAATTTATTTTAGAGTCTTACATGGAAAGAGGACAGAGATATAACTAATATTCAAAATTATTTCAATGTGTAGACAGGGAAGTTATATTATTACTGAGATTAGATACATATTTTAGCTTATTTTTTAAGACTGTTATGACAATTGGGACATTTATCTTGCAGGAATTTACTTAAAATGCATTTAATTTAATAAATAAGAGTGTCAATATAATTTTTGGTATTAAATTTCATTAGTTTTGCTTTTGACCATATATTCTTCAAAGATTTCACTCCATAATGTATTTAAGGTTTTATATGAGGGATGACCCAAAGAGCCAGGAATATCAGAAATATTAGCAGAAATGGGATAAAAAATAATACAGTTCAAAGCAATCAATTGGTGCCCCCAAAACGGAAGGCCTGGGACTGCTGAGAAAGCACTGCTCCAGGGGGACCTTGTACTCTCAATGGGACAGATGCACTTCTCTCATCCTTCACACTGTGAGGCCCCTCAATGTGGAGACCTGCAGGGAGCCTCAGCTCATTTGAGAAGACAGGGATGCTAAGTTATTTCACATGAATTTTCTTGCCTGTCCAATGACAGAAGAAAATAGTGTATAAGCTATAGCTTTCTCTTGTATAGGCAATCTGTGGAAAACAACAACAACCCATATTAGAGGGGGGAAAAGAAAACTGCTTTTTAATCCCCTGTTTATACATACAAATATATTATTTTAGTAAGGCTTGTTGGTTTTAAATACAAAGTACATGTTTATTGTAGATATATGAAATATATAGAGGAAAAAGTTAAGACATAATGTAATTTTACCATCCCTGGAATAAAATGCTAATATTTTATATGTATCTTTTATGTTTTATTTTTGAAAATTAACAAACATAAATATTTTGGAATCATAATTCATTTTAGTTTGCATGTCAAAGTCATTTGTAAGGATTTAACAGCCATATAATATTTTTTTATCTTTATATAGAATAATTTAATTGATAATTTCCAAATTCTGGTTATACAAATTGTTTTATTGTGTTTTGTAGGTTGTTTTATTTTTGGTGTAATTTTTAGGACTAGTTTGTTTTTGCTATAATAGCAACTTCCATAAATAATATATGAACAAAATTATCAATCTTGGTTTTACCTCATTTCCTTATTTTATTATGGTATTAAGTTATTATTATTGCAGGATTTTAAAATATATATTGGTAATTGGTTTTCAGAGAAGAAAAATATGACCTATTTACATTTGAACAACAACTAGTGTTTTGAGGAGGACTTTTATACTGCATGCATTCTAATCTCATGTTGACTAAAAATTTTATAAAAATAAATTTCTCTTTAAATACTAAAGAACATATTGAGATATGCATATAGCTATACTTATATCTCTATCTTTGTATGTTGAAAACAAGCTGTGTTAAATGTGTTCATTCATATTTTATATTTTGATGACTAAAATGCATTCCATCAGTGAAATACAGATGGCCATTTTTCACTCAAGAAGAACATGTCTTGATTAACAACAGTTAGAAATGTAGGCATAATCCTATCTAATAAAGAGGAACTATGCTAACTGGCTGTCACACCCTCACAAGATGGCGGGGCCCACAGCCACAAGATGACGGCACCCAGTCCCCTCAGCCCCGCCTCATCAAGCCTCAGACCCCTTGTCCCCTCAGCCCTGCAGGGGAGGGCAGTTGGAGGTGATTGGGCTGGCAGGGGAGGGCAGTTGTGACGATCAGGCCAGCAGGGGAGCAGTTAGGAGGCTATCAGGCTGGCAGGCAGAGTGGTTAGAGGCAATCAGGCAGGCAGGCAGGCGAGTCCCGGACTGTGAGAGGGATCCCAGATTGGAGAGGGTGCAGGTTGGACTGAGGGACACCCCCTGCCCAGTGCACGAACCTCTAGTATAGGTATGAATAAATGAAGTGATAGTCATTCTTACATTATTATGACTATGCTAGAGGAGGTAACTGAAGTGGAATTTATGCACAGGTAAACAGAGTTTATGGGCAGTGGTGCATGTTTTGATTCTCCTATGTATCTAAGTAGTTTTGATGGTTATTTTTAATGTGCCAGACTCGGTGGGCTAAGGATTGCCACACACCTGGTAAAACATGATCTCTGGGTATATTGATTTAAGTGTTTTTGGAAGAGATTAACATTTGAATTGCTAGACTGGATAAAGAAAATTGCCCTTTCCAATCTGTTGAGGGATGAAATAGAACAAAAAGGCTAAGGATGGGTGAATTCGCTCTCTCTATTGAGCTGGGACATACAACCTCTGCCCTGGGACATCAGCACTCCTAGTTCTTGGGCCTTTGGACTCAGACCAAGACTTATAACATTTGTTCCTCTAGTTTCCAGGCCTTCAGGCTTGGACTGAATTAAACCACTGGCTTTCTTGGTTCTCCAGCTTACAGAGAGCAAATTATAGGACTTCATGGCCTTCGTAATTGATTGTGCAATAAAGCTATTTAAAAATTATAGGAAGGTAGGTATATAGATGATAGATGATAGATAGATTGATTCAGGACCCAATGCACTCTTTGCGCAAATGACTAACTTCATAGAATGGAAGAAAGCCCTAAAGTAAGTAGGGTTGGGGGTTGGTCACCAGATTAAAGCTAGGCAAAAAAATATGAAATAACCTTCACAAAGTCCTAATGATATGCATTGACTAACTTTTTATGAGTCACAATTAGACTAGAAATGCCAAAATGTCATTCAGGTGCAAATTCATTTTATAAATACATGAGACTGTATGTATTTATTTTTAGGTACCATATTTAAGAATGCAGGGTTAGAGGAATAATAGCAGGAGTTGAATAGTGTTATCACTAAAACAGCCAGAATGTCTACATTACCTAAGCCCAAAAGTAACACTACCCTTCAGCAGATTCTGTTGATGATGGTGACCTGGATAATAAAAATAATTAGAATGGGATGCTAATGCCTGAGGCAGAGTACCTCCAGGAAATCTCCGTCCAATTGGTCCTTGAAGGGACTGATCTGGAACTAAGGGGATGCCAACACATTCTGACATGCAGGCCTGCAAGCAGAGAGGTTTGACTTCTCTCTCAGCTGTCCAGGGGACTTTGCCTTTAAATGATTCTCAGACTTCAGGGATAGAAGGACAAGTCACCTTTCATTAAGCTGTGACCTCCTCTGTATGCTTCCAGTAAGCACTGACACGGGAATAAGTCAGGTGTGCAGACAATTTAGGTAAAGCCTGTTTTACAGGGAAATGTTCATGTTGAAATTTCTGGCAAATCTCCTGGTGCCTGCTTAAGAGGCCTTTCCCAATTACACCTGGGGAATAATTTAAAAGATATTGGTGGGTAGAAATGATGTTATGCAGCAGCACAAAAATATTTAGCAAAATAAGCACCTGCAAAAGGCAGGCCACTGAGCTTAAACGGAGGTGAAAATGCTGCAGAGTTTTGGGGTAATAATGCGTTCTGGCTTTTACTCTCTGCTTTTAGCAAGGGTTACAAGAAAAGATAAACTCGGAAGAGAACAAGTCTATTTATATGAAGAAATGAAAGTAAACAGGATAGTAATTTAGGGCTTCGAAGTGTTGGAAAAACGGATTGCCTCTATACTGCAAAAGAATGAAATAAGTTACAAGCAGCTTTGCGTGATACAGTCTTATTAATATTCAGGCTGTGACATATATATGAACATGCTCTTTCACTTAATGCCATTATTTTTAATAACCTCATTATAGCTGCATGTATGTGGAGAGAAAAACTATTGGGCCAGTGTGGGGAGCCGCTATAGGGTTAAACCTCGGACTGACCTGTTGGCAAAGTCACAAACAAGTCCCAGCTTAGAGGGCACAGTCCTCTTAAGCATAATTAGGTTTGACCTTATGATGCTCCCTAGATCTTACCTGGGAAGCTAATGGGCTGAGGGAAGTGCAGCAAGAACAAGAACAAAAACAAGTGAAACTCACAAGAACAGTGTAACTTTGGTAACCACTACCTTGTTTACCTCTGACTATAAAAATAAAGGCTCAGCTTGCCTCAGGATCTTTCTCTATGGCCTCAGCCAGGCACAGGAAGATCCACTGAGACTAAAGAGAGCTAGAGAGTTCTGAACGCTGTCTCCGTGTAAAACATTCTTCGCCGACTCCGTCCACACCTTGGGGAACCCCTGGACCTGCTGGGGCTGGACCCCAACAGGCCAGGAACTACAAGAAATAAAAAAATTTAGTTCAATTACACTGTCCCTGCTTTAATAGTCTGTGTTGGGTTTATAAGAATAAAGGTGGGGGAGGGCTCATAGTTTAAATCTTTAGTTTATAGGTAACTAGACTTGGAAGTTCCATATCTGGGGCCAATGAAAAGGACTTGCATCCTTCAAAACCTTTGATCTGTGGTTGGATATAGGAATGAGGTATAGCCCCTATGAGTAGAAAGAAGGATGAAATGGTATTTGTTACCAGACTATGACTCTCACTGATGTCTCATCAAACAAAACTGTCTATCCTTCCTGTACATAGAGCTAGACTAAACTTCTCAGCCTCATTTGCTGTTTAAACTGGGTGACCGATTGATTCCAGTCCAATAAACAAAAGTATAAATCATGTGAGTTTCTGGCAGGCTTATCACATGAAAAGGTCCCATGAGTAATTCTCCATGTTTATCATCCTGAGGAATAGATATGGCTTCCAGGGTTACACAATGCTACAGACAATTGTTTGACCTACCAAAATTATCAAGATTCTTTTATGTGACCAATAAGTTCTAAGAGGCACATTTTAGAGCAACTTCTATGGCTTAGATCATAATTCTTTTTTCACGTGTCTTGTAAACTTCATATGTAGTCATTGGAATTGGAATTGTCTTAAGTTTGTAATATGGCCAAGAGGTTTGAGCAGAGTTGTGCATGCATTATCACATACTATGACCTAGTTTTGTAGATAAAAAGATAGTTAAAAGCCATTTTAATCTCATTTGATAAGCAGGTCAACATTCTCTTGGAGAAAGCCATGGGCTTCCCAAAGGTCATTCAGGTACTAAATAGTGGAAATAAGAGCTGAAGCAAGGTCATCAGGCCCTTGATTATTTCCCTCTAACTTCGTTATAAGCCAAAATATTACAAAGTAATACTAAGGCTGTGAATGTTAAAAGTAATATTATTATGGCTCCTACACAAGCAAAACCCACAATTCTGTTAATTGAATTGGAGTCATGCCCCTGATGAATAATGCTCTTAGAGCTAAAAAGACTACTTTTAAAAAGCTGTACTTCTAAAACATCAACACAATACAAATGATAGTTTTCAGAGCAACTACATTTCTACTAGCGCAAATTGCATAAACTGCGCTTTGGAGAAATAAAAGATTCATTCTAATACCCTGCCCACAAGTGACTGGATTTCCAATGTGGTCATTTTCAAAACTTTAGATTAAATATTAAAATTTTAAAATTATTTTGGAGAGAAAAATCAAAGAAGATACAAAGCTGAGGAGTAGATGAGAATTCAAAAATAATTCTTGATTCTTTTTCAAAACTAGATAAATCTCTGGCCTGTCAAGCATTATATTAATATGCAGATAGAGTAAATTCTCACTTCTCTAATTATTCATCTGTGCATTTCCCCCTTTCCATATCTGTGGTAAAAGTTGCATCCAAATTTGGATTGTTTTAGCCTCTCAGGACTCTACTTAGAGACTTTCTTGGCTTCATCAAGTGACTAAAGAGAGGAAATGTAAAATATGTTAAACATTACCAGAAACTCGGCAGTAGGCAAATCTGCAGCCAATGATTTCCAAAGACAAAAGGTGATGCCTTTTCCGTGAACTTATTCACTTTCATTAGCCTGAGTATTGGAATATTTACAACTCCTAGACTCATAACTTAGTGATACTCATTTTAAATTCCTGGCTTGTTTATCAGAGTTGCAAAATGGGAACATAGGTCTGCAGTTTTTAGAAAAGCATGTGATTTGCCGCCATTCGAAACATTGGCAACATCAATGCAGCTGTTTATTTTCAACAAGGTGACACACAATCATGTCCACAGTTGCTACACTTCTTTCAACAACATTGTATCTTGTGCAGAACTCATGAATTGGACCCAAGGTAAAGGTGCATCACTGAATTCCTTAATAATTAAATTAATATGATACAACACACATAAAGGTATATTGACTATTTCATCTAGTTTTAACATTTAGACATAGCTATGTGGCATTATATTTTATCATAGAAATTTAGAGTTAGGCGAAATCCAGAAAATAACTAAGGTCATGCAAAATTAAGAGGATATCAAGTTATGAAATTGAAATACAATTTGTTATTTTAGAGCAGATAACAGCTCTTTTTAGAGAGAGTGCCAACACCATAGTTCAGGAGATTTGGCCACTTTACTGCACTTGACTTATAAAGCCAAAATTATGAGAGCCTGCAACCTGGGCATGTGCCCTTGACCAGAATCAAACCTAGGACCCTTCTGTCCGCAGGCCAATGCTCTATCCACTAAGCCAGACCAGTTAGGGCTAGATGATGCTTTTTATAACTTATGCCCTTCAACATGCCTTCCACTGTGCTGTGCACACACAGGATGCCCATAAATACTTCTGGTTAATTCACAGATATACAGTTTAAGTCCACATCAAAAAACTTTGTTACATGTAAAATTTGACCTTCTTCAGAACACATAGCTTAAACTTAGTCTTCTAAACCTCACTGCTATTTCAATTATTCTAAAGCAGTTCATTTATAACAGACACTAGCCACACTTAATCATTATGACTGAGATCCAATATAGAAAAATATTTTTACTCAAAGAAAACATTAAAACTATTATTGTTACCTTTAATTTTTAATCAGGATAAAAGTCCCTTTGGGACAATATAAAGCATTACACTGATTATGTATTTCATTATTGTTCCTGGTACAGGGGGCAAGAGTTGGATTCATTTTTAAAACAGTAAGAAAAAAACAAAAACATTGAAGCGTGAAGCAACAATAGTAAGTAATTCAGAAAATCAGAAGAATGTAATTGGAAGACATAAGCCTCTGGAAAACAATAATCCAAAGGTGAAACCTATTTAAAATTATTCCCAACAAACACTGGTTAAATGTACATTTTCTTATTAGAGGTCAGAAATTTCCATAGTTTGAGAGTTATGAAGAGGAAAGAGTGAAGTGATTGGTTCTTTGACCCATGCCTATTCTTGCTCCCAGCCATCTATATACAAATCAAGATCACCTAACAATTTCACCTGTGGCTTTTCTCATTAGAAAAGTGAAAACAATTGGATCACTATATGGAGAACCAATTGAAATGTTGTCAAACCATGAATGTCCTTACTGGAAAACAAAAGAAAAAAACATAATTGTGTGCTATTATTGAAGCTTAAATATGCAGTTACCATGTATAGGAATCTCAGTAATAGAAAGGCAAATTTTGTCACTTGAGAATAAATGAAAGAAAAAGCAATGACACAACTGCCTAGACCTGATCTTTTGGTACATAAAGCAATTGAATTGGAAGAAAATTTAGAGATTATATAAACCTGTCTCTAATATTCTTACTTGAATAGCGGGTAGCTAGTTTTTCTCTATTTTCAGAAATGGGACACTCAAGGCTATTACTACATACAATATGAAAATATGAGTCACAATGAACACTTATTGAATAGCTAGCTTGTAAAATATAGTAAACTATTGCATTAACAGGTTTTAATACATTCTAACAATAATTTTAGTAGTTCTATAAGGTAGGCAATGCTTCTTAAAATATTTTTGGGGAAATACTGTTTCTTGCTAATTTTCCAGTCCAACTTTTCTCACGAACATAGATGCAAAAATTCTCAACAAAATATTAGCAAATTGAATCCAGGCATGTTTAAAAAGAATTAAATACCACGACCCAGTGGAATTTATTTCTGATGGGCAAGCCTAGTTTAACAGCTGCAATACACTAGTATACTAGTTATAGTATGCAAGGTTGATATATAAAAGTCAGTTGCTTTTTTAAATGTCAGAAATGAACTTTTGGAATTTGAAACTAAAAACACAAATTATCATTTGTATTAGCACCCCCTAAATATTTATGTGCAAATGTAATACAATACATACAGCGTCTGTATGAGGAAAACTCCAAAACTCTGATAATAGAAATCAAAGAAGATCTAAGTAAATAGAAATATATTCTATGTTCATTGATAGGAAAACAATGTTGTTAAGATGGTGATCCATGCAACTTGATCTATTGTTTCAGTGTTTCCTAACTGACATCCCTACAAGTTGTTCTGTAGATATCAATAAACTGATCCTAAATTTATATAAAGAGGCAAAAGATCCAGAATACCAACATAATACTAAAGAAGCAAACAAATGCAGGGGACTCACACTATCCAAATTCAAGATATCCTATAAATCTGTATCAAGACAGAATGATACTGGCAAAAATAACAGATAAATAGGTCAATGAAATAAAATATAATGCTTAGAAAAAGGCCCATGCACATATAGTCAATTGATCTTCACAAAAGGAGCAATTTAAACTCATGTACTGGAATTTCTAGTCAGTGCAATGCAATAAGAAATAAGTAAATAGAAAAGTTCAAAATTTGATCATATATTCAATTAAATGTCACCAAGTTTAAAAGATTAAAATCATATTAACTATGTTCTCATACATACCACCACCAATTTAGCTAGTGATATATAGCTAAATTATATATATAACAATTCAATAATTGGGAAAATTTATAGATTATAAATTAAGAAATATAGAGGTCAAAATAATTCATTGTTCCAGGAAGAAATCACAATGAAAACTGGTAACATGCTTTACTAAATGATAAGTGAAATATAATTATTAACACTTGTAGGATGCAAAGCCATCCTTAAAGAACATTTTACAGTCTTAAATGCATTCACTGAATAAGCAAACAAGCTAAAAAATTAGCTACACATCCTTCTGTGAATGAAAATAATGCATTGCATCCACATGAAATAAAAAGAAAGATGATACTAATAAAAGTAACAGAAGAAGATAAATTTAAGGAGCTCAACCAAAGAAATACTGGTTTTTGAAAAAGACAAATAAACTTCATAATTTTTTGGCAAGATCAACTTCAGGAATTAAGGGAGACTTCACTGCAAATCCTATGGACATTAATAAAATTTGAAAAACTAATAATTTATAGAGTATATAATTAAATACCTTCCCACAAACAAATTCATGGTCCAGTTGACTTTGTTAATGAATTCAACTGTTCATTTCAGAAATTAATCATGTCAATCTTAGACATCTCTTCAAGAAATAGGAAAACAGAAATTACAAATAGCTCTTTTTTCTAGCAAACACTTGATACAAAATCCCGATAAAAGAATTGGAAAAGAACTATGTGTATGTACATAATTTTAAGTATTATAGGGGAATAAGTTATGAGCTTGGTAAATAAATGATTTAACACAAGGAACATTAACAATACAGAGAAAAATATTGACAAATTAATCTACCTCTAATAGGAAATTCTCTCTTCATCAAAAAAAAAATATTTTAAACAGATTGAAAAGGCAAGCCACAATATATTTACAGGACACTCACTGAAAAACGACTTATGACCAGAATAATCAAAACACTGCTGGATAATTTCTTAAAACACAGACAACCCAATAGAAATAAATGCAAGGAACTTGAACAGGGAAATGAACCAGAAAATTATGAACTCAATGTCCAATAATGATTTAACCCAAATGCTATCAATAAATTATACAGGAGTTATCATTATATACCCTCTGATATGGAGAAAGGTAAAAAGTTGTTTCCTATACCTTGAGCTGTCCAGGCTGTAGAAGGAGAAAACGATTCTACATGTCCGGTGCCAGGACCATTGGTTCAAACACGTTGGATGACTGAGGGGCAGTTCATACATGTATCCTAAAATTGAACATAAACACGTTGAAACTCAGCAATTCCACTCTTCAGTATACTAGTATTTTCACCAGAAATGCATGCATGGGTACATCTGACTCTTACCAGAATGTTCAGACCTTAATTATTCTTAACAGCCAAACGCTGGGAACAATTAAAAGGTTAATCAGCGTGGTAATGAATTGCCTACTAGTAAGGATTTGAAGAGCAAACAATAGCTATATGAAACAATTTTAAAAATCTCAAAATCTGTGGCAAAGAAGCGAGACACAAAACAATTCCAGTTTTATGTTTTCATTTACTTCAAGTCATAAACAGGTAGGAATTAGTGATAGTTATGTGAGGAATTAATGATAGCTGTTTTCTTTCGAAGGAGTGAAGGGTTAATGACTGGGGGAGACACAAGAGGCTCCTCCCAGTGCAGAAAGGTTCAATGTTATGACCTGCTCTTGGCTACAGGTGAGTTCGCTTTGTGGTAATTCACTGACTGAGCTGTTAAGATTTTTCTCATTTCTCTGTGTTTAAACTTCAAGTAAAGTTTAAAAACGGAAGAAGGATTTGCTATCCACTTCAGAATATCAAAAGACATTCGCTTCACCCCTTTTTTACTAGAAAAA
This sequence comes from Myotis brandtii, assembly GCF_000412655.1. Classification (NCBI taxonomy): domain Eukaryota; kingdom Metazoa; phylum Chordata; class Mammalia; order Chiroptera; family Vespertilionidae; genus Myotis; species Myotis brandtii. Next base: position 4,555,359 of record NW_005362626.1, on the reverse strand, counting down.
AATGTAAAATATTATTTTAAAATTCTATATATTTTTTTAAATATATTTTATTGATTTTTTACAGAGGAAGAGAGAGAGCTAGAGAGTTAGAAACATCGATGAGAGAGAAACATCGATCAGCTGCCTCCAGCACATCTCCCACTGGGGATGTGCCTGCAACCCAGGTACATGCCCTTGACCGGAATCGAACCTGGGACCCTTCAGTCCACAGGCTGACGCTCTATCCACTGAGCCAAACCGGTTTCGGCTCTATATATTTTTAAAGAAAGAAGAGGAAGAGAGGTAAAAGGAAGGAGAGAGAGAGAGAGGAAGAGAGAAGCATTTGGTATTTGTCATCCCACGAAATGCATCTGGTAGAAAAATTATCTCTGATAGAAAAATAGGCATATTATATTTACTTCTAGTAAGAAAATTAAATCTGACTCCGTAGAACCTTTATAAGCAAACTAAGGCATTGCTTTCTAAGCTAGCCTTTATAATAGTCCATTTTTTTCATAATAAATGTAAAATTTTTGAGATGTAGTTTGTTTTGAAAGCTTATTATTATTACTGTTATTATTATTCAGACTGGCATATTAGAGCATATACAAAAACGAATCTATACATTTTCTTGTCTAATAAGAAATGGAATTATAAATAAATGTGTTCTGGTGAAAAACTTCTCATGAGACAACATATGCCATCTATACCTAGTACGAATATCTATATATAGATCTATTTGTCTCCCTACCTGCCCTTTTACATATACATATCTATCATTTGTTGAACAGAAGTTCCTATTAAAATTATGCCATATTTTGGTTATATGTGTGTTTCTTTGTTCTTTCTTATTCTGGCAAATAATCAAATAGGGAAAAAGACTAATTATTATAACACATATTGGACATTAACTGAGCCAAACGTAAGGCTAGGCAAATTACTTAGGTTGACTGATCTAATTCTCACAATGACCCCATGAATTAGATAGCATCCTTATGGGAATTTTGCATAAAGTATCAAAATACAGTCAATGTTAGAGCCATGATTCCCACCCTGCAATCTATATCCGAAGTCTGTGATTCTAAAGGAGACACTATTAGAATGTGCCTTAAGAGGAAATCCCTCATCCCTCAATTGTCTTTTCCAGTTTCATAAATGTAGTCATGTTTGTTTCTGGAGCTCTCTGCACTGTGGGAGGATGTGGTGAGCATATTTTCAGTTTATCACAGGTGTAGGTGTGTGTGAGCGCATGGGGGCATGTAGTTAACCTCATCCCCTATTTCCACCAGGAACAAGCCTCCTCCAACTTTTTTTGCATTTTAATTTCTCCCTTTCAAGATCTACTTCACTAATGACTACTGTTTACAAGTGAAATCTCTTAATTCTTTACTCTTACATGCCCTTGCATTCAGGATGCTGCTGCAAACTGGCCAAGTTTAGGAACACTTGCTGAAGCAAATTTCTAGAGCGGCATCCTCAGTGAGAGAGGCTCATAGTCTGACCAGCCACCCAATCTTGCTTTTGTTTTGAGGGTGCCAGCCAACAAATCATGCAGAGTGTCATCTTAATCCCCTAAGCAAGGGCCACCTTGTCTACACAGCCCTCCCCAAAGACATTCAGCCTACCTCCACTCCATGGCGGATGCCTGGCCACTTGGAGGGACAGGAAGTTACAGCAGCAGGACCTCCTCCCCGGTGCAGGCACAGCTGCTTTCTCTGAGACCAGAATGCCCCCATCCCAGGGCAAACCCCACAGGTGAAATGTCTTTTCCATGATCAGGGCCCAATCTACCCTATACTTCTTTAACCCAGAGTTAGTTCCCTTCCAGTATTTTCAAACTTTCTAATGTTTCTCCTTTAAATGCTATGCCTGTAAATAGACTATTGCACAGGTTGTTTGCTTGGTTGTTTGAACCACAGAGATTATTTCCAATTCATTCTTATCATTATATTGATTTGCCTGCTTGTATTTCCATTATCTTAGTTCATGTTCTCTAGTTGTGCTTTCTAGTTTCCTTTTTCCTTATTATGTTTTTGATTATTGGAACAAATGTTCTTTGTTTCTCTTCATCTCACATTTAAATATATATCTTAAGCATAGTCTGGAATCAAAATGCAAATAAAAGTTGGAGGAGGCTTGTTCCTGGTATCTGTATCTTACCTCTGAATAAGAAAATAATTTTAGCATATTTTCACTTTTCTCCCCTACCACTTCCCATTTTGAGATTACCTGGATTTCTATCTTAGATTTTTTAAAAATATGACAATGATTAGTTAGACATATACTTAAGTATAATTGTATTACTATTAGTATTACTCCTTCAGTACTAGTATTTCTTTCAGATGAAAATTTCCTTAAAACTATTTTTAAATCATTCTTTCATAGAGATCCTCTAGTTAGTAAGAATTTGTGAACCTCTGAATATCAAAAAAATGTTTTCATTTGTTTTTTTGCCACAAATTATAAAATGGTGGGGCGGAGGAATCTAGTTTCAAATTAATTTTTTTTCAATATTTATGATGTTTCTTTGTCATCCCACATTCAGCATATCTAGTGAAAATTTCATTATGAATCCAATTCATATTCCCTTTGCTAAGCTAAGCCTTTTCACTCTGCTTTTCATCCTGTGTATTATATTTTTTCCATTCTTAATTTGTTGACAGTAATGTTTTAAGTTTTGACATATTTTTTTTCTATTTTATAAAAACGATATTTTGGGAGAAATTAGATCATGACAAATGTCTCTACACACATTTATTTTCAATCTCTAAATGCTTTGGGATTGTTCCTGAGCAGTCCTGGGTTAATTAATCATTCTGTTGCTAAAAGCTTATGGCTGTTTCAGGTTCCAGCTTTTCTTCAAGTTATTAGTGAGGTTTGCTTTTTTTACTTTTAGTTTGATAATATGTTCCTTTGTCTTTGAGTACAATTGCTATTGATCCCAGAATCTTCTTTCCTGTGTTTGAGTAGACTGGGGAAGGCACTACTGCCTATTGGGGTGAGTTGGCATCTTCATCTCTGTTCCTTGGTGCTCTCCATCTGCTCACGGTGGTACTATCTTCCTGAGTCACCTCCTTAACTCTGCAACCAGTGGTAGCTGCTTTACTTCTTAAGCCAATACACCTGCTAACCTCAGCTTCTCCAAGCAGCGCTGGGATGCAGACGAGGGAGTATCGGCCTCCTCCAGATTACCTTTCTGATTAGTGTCCCTCATGCTTGTTCCCTGGCTTCCCATTCTAGTCCATCCATCGACTCTATTCTTAGACACAGCCTGAATTTCTGCCCCCTCATAGCTTTACTGTGTGTGTGTGTGTGTGTGTGTGTGTGTGTGTGTGTGTGTGTGTGTGTGTGTGTTTATATTACTTAGAGTGTGATCAGAGAAACAGAACTGTCAGTGACATGCAATAGGGCATTGATTGTGATGATTAATCCTTACACACTGTGGTGGTGAGCCTGGGGCCAAGAAAACAGCTGGATGTGCAGCAGGGAACAGCAAAGACAAATTCAAACCCCTGAGGACACACCAAACCCTCAAGAACAAAAGAGAACCCGTGTCAGTCTGGCAGTGCCTCCAACCTTGATCTGCAGAAAAAGCTGGCAGCCTGCACACAGGTGCCTGGCTCCGGCTGTGGAGAACCTGAAGGCAGAGCACCTGGTTGGACTAATGAGCCAGTAGATCAGAGGATGTGTGTGAGTAACAGCCCCTCTGTGTCGCACAGTAATCTTCACACCATAAGGACTACTGCTCCAGTTTTGCCTTCAAATCCCGCACTGCTTTCTCTAATCCAGTACATACAATAAAGATAGTTCTGGGAAACAAAGCTCAGTTGGCACAGTTCAATGCTACCAGTCAACCTCTTGTCTTGGCATCTGCGCACACTCCTTTTAAGCACACAATTTTCAAGTAAATAAAATCATGCTTTCACCTGCAGTGGTTCTGCTTTTTCTCATACAGGAAAACGGTCTCACTGCTCCCAAAAGGGAATACACTGCTACACTGTCCACCTGTATGTGAGGTTCACTCCACTTTTAGCTGAGTTATACACCTTTAATATGATGTAGCCCAAATACTGAGATATAAGATGACTGACTATTCACACTTCTATGTGAGATGACAGATGTATAGGAGAAGGAGGAAAAATGTGTTAACCCTGTACTAATATATTCATATCAGAATGAGGAACTATAGCATAACTATTACAATCTTCATTTCCACAATGGTCACATGGATATAGATTCTTCTACTTTCTCCTTTCATTGTCCATATCTTATTTCTTCAGTCTGCAAGAATCTTGGCTGGTTGTGTTTCTTTGGTGGGGTGAGCCATATTATCATCATGTATAAAGGTTTTGAGCCATTAGCAATCCAGCCCTGGCTCTTTTATATAACTACTAGAGGCCCAGTGCACGAAAATTTGTGTACTTGAGAGAGTCCCTCAGCCCGGCCTCCGCCTTCTCACAGACCAGGAGCCCTCAGAGATGTCCATGGGGAGGGGGCCTAAGCCGAAGTCTGGCCTCACTCTGCAGGAGGCGACCAGCGGGCCAATGGGGGGATGGCACTGGCCAGTGAGCTGCCGACCCCACCCCTGATCACCCCTCTGCCACCACGGGTCACCACCACCCCCCCCTTTTACTGTCCCCTCCCTCTGCCCACCTGCCTTTGCTGGCCTGGCACCACCCACTTGCCAGCCTCCTCTCCCACCAACCAGTTGTTCCGCCATTTGGTCGATTTGCATATTAGGCTTTTACTATATAGGATAATTTTCCACTGATTGTCATCCAGGTCATGGGAGAAATATAAGGTGTCGCAGAGGAAATCTTACATTCCCAACGTATGCCTCCTTACTCTCATTGTGTAGTAGCAACCATATTTTTCTTTGATAGGATCGGATTTATTTCTGTGTTCAATTTAGTAACCCTTTCATCAGCATGAGAAGCCGAATGTTGCCAGGTGTCAGTGTCATCTTCCATTTTTTATTAAAATGAACTTTTTATCTTAGAATCCCTTTACATTTGTGAAAAAGTTGAATAGATAGTATAGAGTTCCTGTATACCACACACAATTTCCCCTATTGATAGCCGCTTACATTAGCACGGTACATTTGTCACAACTAATACTCCACTATTGATGCGTTGTTATTAACAAATTGACTCAAAGGTCCCTGGTTTTTCCCTCACGTCCCTTTTCCTTCCAGGTCCCCATCCAGTGTACTGCATTGCATTAGTTGCATGTCTCCTCAGCTTCCTCTTGGCTGTGACAGTTTCTCATTTTCCTGGTTTTATTGACTTTGAGGAGTCACTTAATGGCTTTGAAGATTTCTGGTCAGGTATTTTGTGGAATGTTTCTCAGTATGTATTTGTCTGAGGTCTTCTCATGATTACAGTGAGGTTATAGGTTTTTGTGAGGATGGCCATTTTGGAGAAAAGACCTTCCACTTTAATGGATATCGTCCCCTGCTGGCATGACTCCTCCCTTGGGAATAAGACCTCCAGACAACAGATGTTGTCCTTTAAGCATCCTATTCTCACAATGCTAGAGTTGGGACACATTAACATAATGTCAAAGTCCCCCTAAGGAATCGACTCTCTTCCATTCATGATGAAAATTTAAGCATAAATATGTTCCTTTCCTACAAAGTATGCAGAATTTATTCTGCTGAACCAATCATCAAAAATCTAATCTGAAAACAAGTTTTGTGTTCAGTTCATATTTCAAAGAGGAAACTAACAAAAATAAAACCATAACCTATTTTAAAGGAAATGTGAATGTTTTCAAGATTTTAGCACATCTGAAAATTTCTTTAAACATTAAATTTGGTTAGAAGATGAAACATATTGATCTTGGTTACGAACTTCATTTATACAAGGAAGTACACTGTACAGCAGCTCAAAGGTAACTTTTTAAAATAAACACACTGTTACAGGTTGAAATATGTCACCCCATAAAGATATGTTGAAATCCAAAGCCCCAGTACCTCGGGATGTAGTTATTTGGAAACAGTGTCTTTACACAGTGGTTCTCAACCTTGGCTGCACATTAGAATCACCTGGGAATCTTTTTAAAATCCTGATTTGTGGGCCTCATCCTCCGGAAATTCTGTTTCTTTGTTACTAATGTTGTGGCCCCACCCCATAACAAAGAAACAGAATTTCCGGAGGATGAGTTCCAGAAATCAGGATTTTAAAAAGATTCCCAGGTGATTCTAATGTGCAGCCAAGGTTGAGAACCACTGGTCTTTACAGAGGTAATCAAGTTATAAAGAGGCTATTAGTATGGACCTTAATTCAATATGAATGGTATCCTTATAAAAAGGAAAAAATGGGGCAAAACAACAACAACAAAAAACAGGCACAGAAGGAAAATGATATAAAAGTATTCAGGGAGAAGATAAGCATTTTAGGAAAGTGATGCAGCTAAAATCAAGGAATGCCAAAGAATGTAGGAAACACCAAAAGCTGGAGAGATGAGAAAGGCTCTTCCCCTGGAACCCTCAGATGAAGCGGGCCCTCCTGACACTTGATTTTAGACATCTAGACTCCAATTTCTATTGTTTCTATTGCTTCAAGCCACCAAGTGTATGTTACTTTGGTAAAGCAGCCCTACCAAAATAGTACACATATTTAAGCAGAATGTAAGGGTTATATATATATTTATATATACTAGAGGGCCGGTGCATGAATTCGTCCACAGGTGGGGTCCAATTGGGCCGGGCTAGCCAGGGGGAGGAGAGGCAGGAGGTTGGCTGGCTCCTGCCCCTG
>NW_005362626.1:4529433-4548572 GCF_000412655.1 Myotis brandtii | reverse complement strand
GGGGCAGGGCCAGCTGGGGAGAGGGGACACGGACGGCTTCGGGGCGGGGCCGAGGGCGGTTGGCTGGCCGGCCCTACCCCTGGTCGAACTCCCGGTCAAACTCCTGGTCGAGGGGACAATTTGCATATTAGCCTTTTATTATATAGGATATATACTAGTATATAAACATTTTCTAATAATATGATATCTATCTATCTATCATCTATCTAAATAACTTATATTTTCTCTCTTAGTTATGATATTAAAGACCATCAATATGTAAATGGTAATTAATAATTCAAAATATATCCAAACCAGCCCATTGGCAGTCAAATACATAAATCTGCTGTTGATAAATAATTAAAATTTTCCTGTTTATATTTTTGCCTTGAATATTCAAAATAGGTGTGAAAAAATAAAACATACAGCATATATTTATTGCAAAATGTTTAGATCTCAAACCCTGTATAGATGCTGCAACTTATTTTATATGAAATAATAAAAATAATATTTGAAGTAGATACATCATTCCACAAATACATTTGCTTCAATTTTGTAAAGCTGTGTACAAATAACTATTGAATCAAATAACAATGAAAAATACTATATATATGTTGGACATTTTAGATTTCACAATGATGGTCTGGTCATTTTTTATGCCCAAGAAATATGTAAAATTCCAAATGTAGAGTGAAAGAATAAAAGAAATTAGAATATTTCAGATTCTGGGAAATTTTTATACAATACTAGTAGCCCAGTACACGAAATTTGTGCACTGGGGTGGGGGGGGAAGGGGCCCCTCAATCTGGACTGCACCCTCTCCAATTCGGGTCTCCTCGGGGAATGTCCGACTGCCTGTTTGTGCCCAGACTTTTAACAGATAACAGCACCATTGTTGTTTCTTTCTTCTCATGCTTAAAACCATTGGAATTAGTAGGCATTCAAAGTGTGTATACATTTTGGGGAGACACTCTGTATATCTTTAGTCAGTGGTGAAAGGAACCAACAGTGGATTTGGAACCCCCAGACAGGGAACCTCGCTCACTCCCCGCATGTCGCCCCAATTCATTTTCCACCTTCATGGGCAGCAGGAGAATCAATGTTTTCTCTCATTAACTCGGAAAAGCACGTCCTGTCACCCGCTTCCCGGCAGGAGTGTGCAAGGCCCCAAGCAAGCGAGGCTCAGTCAGGGCAGCCTTCGCTCATGGGTGCTGGCATCCAAAGTGCACATTCCTTCTCTGCAGTCGCCCCATCTATCCCACTGTTTCACTGAGAGGATGGAACTCCTCGCCACCTCTGGGTTCTTGATCTTGAACGCTGACCAAAGGCACCTCAGAGAGGGCCGCCCGCGCCCACCAGGTGTGTCTGTCTGCACCTGTTCCTGCCTCAGCACCTGCATTAACCCCCCCAGAGGTGATCTCATCACTGCACTGGCCTCCACGGGAAGGATGGTGGATGGATGGATGGATGGTGGATGGATGGTGGATGGATGGTGGATGGATGGTGGATGGATGATGGATGGTGGATGGATGGGTGGATGGATGGTGGATGGATGGGGGATGGGTGGTGGGTGGGGGGGGGGTGGGGGGGGGGGGGGGGGGGGGGTGGGTGGGGGGGGGGGGACTTGTGCGCGCCTTGGTCTGCGACTGTTGCAGGTGCACGAGGGTGACAGCTCGCTGGGGGATGTTCACACGCAATGGGGGGAGGAGAGGATGTGCACACCGGAGGCCTGTGGCTTCGCAGATCCGCAAACCCCCGTGGTGTGGCCAGAAGGACATCAATCTGGCCCGCCATGGTGGCTGTCCCTGCGATCCCGCACCTTCTGGGCCAGGAGGCAGGACTTGCGCAGCCACTCCTTGGCGTTGATGGCCTGCAGGCGCTACTTCAACTCGGCCCACAGACTCCGCTTGATGCACTCAAGGCTGCCACCACCGCCATGTGGGGAGTACAGGCCGCCCTCCGCCAGCCCGCCTCCCCTGCCCAGAGGCTCTCCGCACTGCCCACAGGCTCAGAGCGGCCTGGGTCTCCTTGCCTCCACACACTGTGCACTGGTCTGGAGCAGCCAGGGCTGGGCGGAAGCCAGGCATCCTGCCCCGCCCAACCCCAGCTGCTCTGCCCCTGTGCACGCTGCCCACCGGCCAGGATTGGCTGGGGCAGGGTGGTGCGGGACACCTGACCCCAGCAGCTCAGGCAAATGTGCACATGTGCACTGCCCACAGGCCCGCCATCTTTGTCGGGTTAATTTGCATATCACTCAGATTGGCTGGTGGGCGTGGCTGGTGGGCATGGCTTGAGCATAGCGAGGGGTGGCTAATTTGCATATTTCTCTTTTATTATATAGGATTCCTTTATGATTTTCCTTTCACTTGTCAATTAAATCAACATGATTTAGCAACAGTTAAGTTATTCACCCATTTCTTTGCTAGCAGGTAGGAGTGTAATACAGTTAGGAGTGAATAAAACACAACAGATATAAAGAACAGCTGCGCAATTCTTTGAGCAAACTTCTACCTTGTATAATCAAGAATATTTTCTAAAACCAGTGGAAGATATACTAGCTTACCAGAAGAGGGTGTCACTCAGGGATCTGAACTTGGTATTTAATCATTTTATTTTCCTTCACGAGGGAAAAATTGTCTTGGTGATGGGTATAAACACAAACAAAGAAAAATGCAACTACCCATAATGAGTTCATTGTTCATCAAAATAATAAATACAAAAGGACTAAATTAGAGGGCTCATTTCAAGGCTAAACATTGTCAATCAGTAATCAAAGTTAATATTGTGGGTTAACTATGAAATAAACTGCGCTAGCTGATTAATCTTCAATGCTCCCCACTGAGTTACTATTTTTAACAATATTGAAATTAGGTGATTGAAGTGGTAGAGATTAAGTAAATTTCCCAAATTTCTAAGGCTGTAAGTGAAGACCACCTGCCATGAACTTCACTTATAAGTAAATCAATGCCATAATCAACAGGTGCAAAGAACATTGTTTTTATTATATATCAGAAGATTAGTGAATAAAAATGGAGTGTCAGAATTGTCATTATTTGTTTGTTTTGTTTTTCCTGCCATTATTATTGCCTAGATATCCTAACAGATTATTCTGGTTTTGTTTCATAGATTCTATTCCATTTTAGGTACTATTTTTTCCCCCATTTTCTATTTGTGGATTATAAATATACCTATTTCAAGTCTTCCCTGATACATTCAATTTCTTCATTCCTTTCTGAATTAAGCTGTGTTTGCTTGTTGTCTGTGTTACATACTGTTAGTTTTCTGTGTACATACAAATATGAAGGGAGAGGTTTTGTATTTATATTTGAAGATAACTTTGAGGATGCTATTTCTACTCTGATTGTTTCATAGTTATATTCTCCAGATTGTATGAGTCCCACAGTTCAGGGGTGGTTCTAAGTTAGCAGCTTGGGTGCTACAAATTCTACAGGGCTGGCTGAACTGTGTCCCCAACACAGTGATACCTTGGGTCCAGTCCCCGGCTGGGGGCAGTCTCTACTCCTTCTGCAACTCCATTATTTTCAAGGTGAGGACTCTATTGCAGTCCCTGGCATCTCACAAAGGTCCTCTCCCAGAGTAGTTTTATTGTCCTTCCTTTCTTTCTGTTCATAGCGCTACTTTAATGGAGAATGTATATTGCTGTTGATTCATTTAGACAGAAGTTGGTATATGCATAATATATGATATATAATACATAGTGCTTATTAAATATTTATAGATCAGACATATAGGGGAATCTTGCATGATACCACTACACCAGCGGCGCTTGTTATAGATCAGACATATAATGTTGCTAATGCCTTCATACACTTTATCATTTATTCATCACAAAAACTATTCTTCATAAATGAAAAGAATACAGTTTTGAGAAGTTAAATACATTCTCCAGTACACACTTTTAATAATTGGCGAAGTTAGAGTTCTATGCTCCTCCAAGCTACTCTTGGTTTGGTTCAATTTTTAGTTTAATTATGTAGACTAAGGATTACTTGATCATTGGTTTATTTACTTGTGATCAAAATTTTATTATTACTTATAGAATCAGTATAAGCCACCTATCAATGAAAACAATCACATGACAAGTATTTCTTTAAGCAATAAATGGATTGATTAGCCTGGACCAGAAACCCTCATGTCTACCATGTGACTGAGCAACTCAATCTATTGGCAAGAAGAAAAACCAATAAAAATGCTCACCAGGATTTCAGCTGCCTGAAAACACTATATACTCAGCTACTTCTTTGCAGTTTTCTATAAATTATTCTGAAGCAATTTCCCAAATATAGTACAGTAGAAGAAATGTTTATTTATATATTTGTGTATGTGTATCTGTGTGTATTTATGTGTGTTATATAACGCATATATCTATATATTTGACTTCTCAAAAATGCTATGAGGCAAAAAGAGGTAAAGAAATTGCCTGGAAACCAAACCAAATATGCAGGATCACACCTATTGAAATCAGAGTAACTCTCTGCAATTGGTAGATAATGTAACAATTTCTTCTTAGAAAAATAGCAAGAAATTTTTTGCATTGTTATTCCTAGATAGAAAGCAATTTCTCTAAGAATAATGATAGTTTGCAAATTTGATAGATGTCTATACAAAAATTTCAAGAATAGGACCAAAGAGAAAAGGATACACAAACACACACACACACACACACACACACACACACACACTAAATATAATCACATAATAAATCTTAGTTACTATGTGATGAAGCCAATTAAATACTTCTATCAATAGAGATATATGTGGGGATAGATAGATATAAGAATGAATACACAAAGGAGAGAAAGACACAGTGAAAGAGAAATATAAAGGTATATTTAAACATATTTAAATATATGAATAAATGTAATATTTATTACATTAAAATAAAAGTATATATCATCTATAATAATAAAAGTGTAATATGCTAATTAGACCAGACATCCTTCCAGAAACCTTCTGGATGAAGCCAGGGCTACAAGGGAAGCCCGGGTACTGGGTGCCAGGGGGAAGCCAGTGCTAGCAGCTGGGAGAAGGAAGGCCTACTCTTGCACAAAATTTGTGCATTGGCCTCTAGTTTTAAAATAAAGACCCTAAACTTAAAGGTTACATAAATCCTATCTAATAAAAGGGTAATATGCAAATTGAACATCACTCCAACACACAAGATGGCCGCTCCCATGTGGTCAAAGATGGCCACCACAAGATGACTGGCAGGGGAGGGCAGTTGTGGGCAATCAGGCCAGCAGGAGAGGGCAGTTGGGGGTGACCAGGCTGGCAAGGGAGAGCAGTTAGGGGTGACCAGGGGAGCAGGGGAGGGCAGTTGGGGGTGACCAGGCCAGCTGGGTAGGGCATTTAGGGGTGACCAGGCTGGCAAGGGAGGGCAGTTAAGGGTGACCAGTCTGGCAAGGAAGGGCAGTTAGGGGTGACCGGGCCAGCAGGGGAGGGCAGTTAGAGGCAATTAGGCCGGCAGGGTAGCAGTTAGGTGTCAATCAGGCTGGCAGGGGAGTGGGAAGGGGGTGATCAGGCAGGCAGGGAAGTGTTGGGAGCCAGCAGTCCTGGATTGTGAGAGGGATGTCTGACTGCCCGTTTAGGCCCAATCCCACTGGGGTCCCAGATTGGAGAGGATGCAGGCTGAGCTGAGGGACACACCCTGCCCCCCTGTGCACGAATTTCATGCACCGGGCCTCTAGTGTAATATAATATGTAGATATTATGGTAAATTAAGGAATGTTTGAACTTCAATAAATGCTTCTTAACCCAAAGACACATCGTGTTGCAACAATTAAAGGTATCTGAGTTTCCCCAGTCTAACCTCTTTGAAATCAGAATGCCTCATACCATCAAGGACATCTTATTCATGTGTCATAGTTTATTCACAATCTTTATTTATTTATTCATACTACATAAAATAATGATGCAGCTCATAATTAATAGTTTCTTAGTCTTAATAAAATGTAATGTTAGCTATGAGGAGATCCCTTTAGAGCAGCGGTTCTCAACTTGTGGGTCGCGACCCCTTTGGCAGTTGAAAGATCCTTTCACAGGGGTCGCCTAAGACCATCCTGCATATCAGATATTTACATTAGGATTCATAACAGTAGCAACATTACAATTGTGAAGTAGCAACGAAATAATTTTATGTTTGGGTCACAACATAAGGAATTGTATTTAAAGGGCCAGAAGGTTGAGAACCACTGCTTTAGAGTCAAGGGAAAGATCAATTATGAAAAACATCAAGAGATGGGAATCTCTTCTGACTTTAATTTAGGCACTGTTTAGTGACCAGCTCCCTGTTTGCAATTATATTTCTTTTGATTTTTTTTTTACTTCAAAACTTTGTCATTAGTTTATTGTCATTATTTGCAGTCTTAATATTTTACTATATAAAAATATTTCTTATAATTATTTAACTGTAGTTCTCTATATAAAAATGTAATGTTTTTCATTAGTCATTTTATAATTTATTTATAACTTAAATTAATTAGAAACAATATATGCACCCTCATGTTCATAGCAGTGTTATTTATAATAGCTAATATCTGGAAATAGCCCGAGGGCCCAACAGTAGATGAGTGGATAAAAACGCTGTGGTACATTCACACAATGGAATACTATGCAGTTGTAAAAAAAAAAAGAAAAAGAAAAAGAAAAAGAAATAAAGATCTCTTACCCTTTGAGACAGCCTGGAGGGACCTGGAAAGTATTAAGCCAAGTAAAATAAGCCAGTCAGAGAAAAACAAGTATCACATTATATCATTTATATGTAGAATCTAATGAACAAAATAAACTGACAAACAAAATAGATCCAGACACATGGAAGCATGGGACAGACTGACAAATCTCAGAGGGAAGGGGTGGGAGGTGGGAAAATATTAACCAAAGAAGTTATATGCATACATGCATAGGCAATGGATACAGAAAACAGGGCAGTGAAGCTGGAGGGGGGAGTGCAGGGGGTGTGGGATTGGGGGGGAGGGGGTCAATGGGGGGACATGTGGGGACACCTATCATACTTTCAACAATGAAGATAAATTTTAAAAATATTCTTTATTATGTGTCCTCTAAAATCTTAAAAAGTTCAGGATATATCTTTTGACTTTATAGTTAAGAATATAAACCTCTTTGGACATACTTTCTTCATAAACTTGTACACATATCTCTAATCTTTTAGTATTAAAAGCTATTTTGGAAAAATCTGAGGCCATACCAATATTTCCCTAAAAGTTTGGATTCCTTACAGTCTAGCCATGATATGGCTTCTTTTTATTTTAATATATTTTTTATTGATTTCAGAGAGGAAGGGAGAGGGAGAGAGAGACAGAAACATCAATGATGAGAGAGAATCATTGATTGGCGGCCTCCTGCACTCCCCCTATTGGGGATCGAGCCTGCAACCTGGGCATGTGCTCTGACCAGGAATTGACCAGGAACCTCCTGCCTCATAGATAGATGCTCATCCACTGAGCCACGCTGGCCGGGCGATATGGCTTCTTATTGAAGGTCTGTTTCAGAACATACCTTCCTGTCCCTCACTCAACCACCCACACCTCCTGCCATATGATAAGACTTCTGATCTTCACATTCAAGTCTGCCCTATTTCAGGAAGGTTTTTCTCCATCATAGGTTTGAATATATGATGACATTTTCTAATGCTTGGAGTGCAGTATCACCATTTGGATCCCTTTTCTTTTGGCCCATAGTCACCGAGCTCTGCACAATTGCCTCATATTCTTGTTCTTTCTACAAGAAATAGAATTTCATTTCCCTTGTTATCATATCGCTGACTGTGTCATCTGTCATGATTATGCCCTTATGTTGTTTCTAGAGTGCTTTCACTTTGTGAAGGATTTACTATCTCTTTCTATTTTAAGTCAGTGCTCAATTTTTCTCTCCTTCTGTTGTTCTATATGATTTTTTGAACTCTTACATCTGAATCAGATCTCTCTTGTTTTTGTTTTAAGAAAAAATATGTTGTTTGTCATTTCACTAAAATTATGAAGCAATATTTCTCTATACCTAAGTCCTTATGCGTATCTTAGTGAAAGTCCCCTCCTGAGAATGTTTTCACTGGCCTTTTGCTAACACTGTTTTCCTCACTTTTCTTTGCTTTGGATCTTCAGAGCAGATATGAATAAGCATGACAATTTCTTCTCTGACACACATTCAACTTTGATTGGAAACAAACAAGCAAACAAACACATGGGGATGGTCTTGGGAAATGAAACTGAGCAATCCATCAATTAAAATCCTGTTTTGCTGTCCTGAACAACTTACCAAAACTCTTTCCTTTAGCTTACACCCTTTATGTTTAGTGTGGGATATTTAAGCAATCTGTATTGCTCATTGCAAAATGCATATGGTGGTGTTTTTTTAAAAATATATATTTTTTTGTTGATTTTTAGAGAGAGAAGAGGGAGAGGGATAGAGAGAGAAACATTATCATCAGTCAGCCGCCTCCCGCACCCCCTCCTCCCACAGGGGATCGAGCCCTCAATCCAGGCTTGTGCTCTGACCAGGAATCAAACCAGTGGCCTCTTGGTTCCGGGCTCAATGCTCAAACACTGAGCTATCGGCTTGACTAGGTTGTAAGTTTGCACTGCAGTATGTTGACCTCTTTCTCCTTTTATGTATCTCTCATCTGTCAGTCTTCATAGACATGGATGGCAGATGTTTCAAAAGGTAAACAAGAGTCAGTCTGCTGTGTCTTTCCCTGACCACCAGCTTGGACAAACTTAAACATTTGTTTATATTTTAACTGGAGGCCCGGTGCACAAAATTCATGCACAGGTAGGGTGCCTAGGCCTGGCCGGCAATCAGGGCTGATCTGTGGGGCAACTGTCAGGATGATCAGGGGGTCCCTGCTGGCACCCACCTTGGCCAGCCTGGTGCCGCCTATTAACCGGCCCTATCCCCCGCTGTCACCAGTCGCCTTCCTCTGTGGGGTCCCCTGCTGGCACCTGCCTTGGTTGGCCTGGGGCCTGTGGGCTGGAGGCAGCTCCTGTGATGAGTGTCTGCCCCCCTGGTGGTCAGTGCACATCTTAGCAACTGGTTGTTCCACCAGTTGTTCTGCCATTCAGTTGATTTGCATATTAGACTTTTATTATATAGGATATTTTGGAACTGAAAATTTATTTAAAAGCAGTTTACAGCTTTTCCATTTTACTGCTTTATTGAGGTATAATTTATATATGAAAAAAATCACATAATTAATGTATACAACTTTATGAGTTTGGATATATGTATATATCCATGATGCCATCACCACAATCAAGACAATAAACATATCCATTGGCTCTGAAAGTTTACTTGTGTCCCTTTGGGTTTTATTTTGTGCTGTTTATTTTTGTCTCTGTGTGTGTTAAGAACATTGAACATGAAATCTACCCTCTTAACAAAAGTATAAGTGCATATGACCATATTGTTATCTATAGGCGCTCTGTTGCACAGATCCCTAGAAAGTATTCACCTTGAATAATGGTAACTTTATACTCATTGAACAACTCCCCATTTCACCCCGCTCAGATTCCCTGGTAACCGCCGTCCTATTTTCTGCTTGTATAAGTTTGAGTAATTTAGATTGCTCATGTAAGCAGAACCGTGCAGTGCTTGTCATTCTGTGACTAACTTATTTTACGTAGTGTAATATCTTCTAGATCCATTCATGTTGTCACAAAAGGTAGAATTTCCTTCTTTTTGAGGCTGACTTACATTTCATCAAATTCTCCTGTCAATGGACATAATGCTGTGAAGGAAATCAAAGTTTTGCCATCCTGAAGCTGCCTTTTTTGGGGGGTATTATTAATTTTAAGTTGTTTGTTAAGAAACAGGACTCAGAGGGAACCTTTGACCCTTCCCCTCTTTCCTGCCCAAGAGATTTAAACAGAGATACCTGCTTCTAGAAGGAGATCTTAGGATGTCACTTCAGCCTAATTTGAATTAAGTCTGGTAAGTAGAGGGTCCCACTGTGTCTGAGTCCCCTAGCAAGAGTGGCCCTGCCATGTATGTTTCCCTCTCACTAAACTAAACAACCCAATCTTACTTCTGAAATCTAATACTCCATTTCCCCCGTTTTCTTCTTTGTCTAAAAACATCTGATATACCCAATGCTGCTTCCCTGTCTTTGGAATTTTCATGTCTATGTGAATTCCCCATGTGCATGTATTAAAACTGATTTTCTCCTGTTAATCTATCTCTGTTAATTTGATTAACAGTCCAGCCTAGAATAATTTAAAAGTTGGGAGAAAAAGTATTAATATTTTTTTAGTTTCCACAGCTACAATGAACATGGGATGCAGATATTTCTTCAAGATAGAGACTCCTTCAGATGCATATACAAGAGTGGGATTGCTCCCTGGCTCATATGGAAGTTCCATTTTCGGTTTTCTGAGGAACCTCCATATGTTGTCCATAAGCAGCTACACCAATACATTTCCATCAACAGTGTACAAAGGATCTAATTTCTCCATATCCTCATCTACACTTGTTACCAGTGGGCAAGTGGGAAAGTTATTCAGCATTCCGAAACAGCATTTTCTCATCTTTAAGGAGGGTAAACTACTTTCCTTATCTTGCAGGTTTTCTGTGAGGATTAAGTGAGATATTGCAGAGAAATCACATTTTCTGACTTCTAATAGGAACTACAAAATTGTAGCTATAACTATTCTACAATCTGAGACGTGGCCCTGTTTAGTGTGAAGAGCAGAGACCCTGGAGAGGGGTAGCCTGGGTTCAGATCACAGTTGTGCCACTGATTTGTGTGGCTTTAAGCAAGCAAATAAATGTCTTTCTCTGCCTCTGTTTCATTTATTTTTATTTTAATTATTTATTGTTGAAAATATTATATAAGTCTCCTTTCCCCCCATTAACCTCTCCCCGTCCACGCCCACCCCCAGCACAAGCCCTCATTCCCGTACTGTCTGTGTCCATTGGTTATGCTTATGGACATGTATACAAGCCTTTTGGTTGATCTCTTACCTCCTCTCCCACCTTCCCCTACCCTCCCTCTGAGGTTTGAAGGTCTATTCGATGCTTCTCTGTCTTTGGATCTATTTTTGTTCAACAGTTTATGTTGTTCATTATATTCCACAAATGAGTGAGATCATATGATACTTATCTTTCTGGGACTGGATCAGTTTCATTTCTAATGAGGTGATCGCATGGTCTGTCTCTCACAGTGCTCAGTGGGTGTGAGGAGTTAATGTGCTCAGAACCATACCTGACACAAGTTAGCCTAAAGGAAACAAAAAGAAAATCACTACGCTATTATGGGTCAAGTTAAAATATATATTTTATTATTAAGTTCAGTGCTCACATTCTGAATATAACAAAGTTAATGTATGCAAACCCACTTAAAATGCAGATCTTATATCTTATATAAATACTAATATTTAATGTTGTTTATTTAATATAACACTAATATTTATTGTTATTTCAAGTATAAATCCACACCAATGAAGACAACACCCAATTCAGGATAAAGAAGGACATTAATTCAAAGATGATACGATGCCCCTCTAAAACACATGCTACTTCTTTCTAAACCTCATTTTGCTATGTGGTATCATGTTTTGGCTTGTGATGTTAAAGCAAAAAAAAAAAAAAAGTAGAAAGAATAAAGTCATTCAGTCCTTATATGGTGGCCTTATTTTACCTAATTAATATTTCTTAGAAACCTTTATAATGTTAAAAAGATGTTTTACCATATAAAAAACAAAGCTATTGGACATAATTTTCTGCCATTGCTTTGTAGATTTTATTCTAATTTTGGAGTAGAGATAAAACGATGAACCATAACATCCTAGAATGTTGCTTGACTTGTTATTCACTCTTTAAGATCAAATTTGAACATTCCCTTCAACTTCACACCTCATGGCAACCCTAATTACTGCAATTTACTTACTTGCACCTTTCACAGAAGTTGCTGATTTTGAGTTAACTAAGGGACAAGAGAACACTGTTGTTCTCCGATATTCCTTAAGCATAAACAAGTTACTTTCTCATACATGGAAGCTAAGGGTAAAATAAAAGCTGCAGGAAACTTTCCAGGTTATTGGATTGTTCAATACCTTTTAGAACAGTTTAAAACTGTTACTGTTGTCTAAAAGTTGGCATTGGGGAAATTAACTTAATAAATTATTTACACATAATGTATACATGCACAAAATTGCTTAGCATATTTCCTAGCAGTTATGACTATTTATAAAACAACATTAAACAGTTTAAAGAAAACAGATTGTGTGGGGAAAAAATATCAGTTTACACTCTGGCACATTAATTACTCTTTGGGGAGAAGGGTAGTGAAAAGGAAAAGAGGAGGGTAACTTTGGGGGGTTATAGCCTAGTTCAGTATCTAGTTAAACAGTAATCTTATTTCCCCATTCTAACTGACTTGGGCGGAGCTGCAAAGCCCACCCCCAGGGGATAGCCATAAGAAGAAATATATATCAAAACCTCCCACACTGGCAGTTCAGGCTTTTGAACTAGCAGCGCTATGTAATAAGGTTTACTTTCCTGATTCCTCTGGGTGCTGGCTTTCCTTCTCCTGGGCCATTGCCACAACAGTAGGATTTTAGATTTAATTTTTTATTTTGGGTTAGATTTATTTTTTTATTTTGGGATGACTTGTTTTGTTTGACATTACCTCTTTTTTAAAAAATATTTTTTTAATTGATTTCAGAGAGGAAGGGAGAGGGAGAGATAGAAATATCAATGATGAGAATCATTGATCAGCTGCCTCCTGCAGGCCCCCTAATGGGGATCAGGCCCACAACCCAAAATGTGCCCTTGACCAGAATCAAACCCAGGACCCTTCAGTCCACAGGCCAACTATCTATCCACTGAGCCAAACCAGCTAGAGCTGACATTACCTCTTAAGAGTGAATTATTATTATTTTATTTTATTTTTTCCATCACCATTTATCACATCTATGCCCTCTTCCACCTCCCCGCCTACCCCCTGCCTCACAGTTGATATGAGAATTTTGGACTGGAACATGCGGCGTTCCCCCTGGGCAGGGTGGCGTCCCCAGGCTCTTTGTCCGTTGAAGTCAAGAATGAAACCACAGACAGAAGATGGTATAGCAAAGGTGGAAATTTATTGAAGAACAAGCATGGACTCTCACATGGGGAGGGAGAAAGAGTCCCAAAGAGTTCCTTTTTCCAAGGTTTATAAAGGCTGCAGTTTTTTTGTTCCTTGCTATCCCCTCTGATTGGTCACTATTCCCCTTTGATTTGGTCACTATAGTAACTCCTGAGATCAAAGGTCAAAACCTCACATGGGACAGGTGAGGCTCTCCTCCTTCATTGTTCTCCTATTCCCTCTGGGCTTTCCTTCTCCTTCCCTTTATTCTGTAAATGTGTACCTTTTGCTACTCCCAGTTCCCTTATCTTATGGAAATGTAACTTCTGCCTCTCCCAACTTCCCTGCCTTATGGAAATGTAACCTTTTGCAACTCTGTAGCCCTGTGTTTCTTCCATGGACCACCTTAATTTTAAAAATTCCTAAACCTGCCTATTTCACCCCTAAAATATCTTATTTCATAATCACCACACTGGTGTCCATGTCCATGAGGTCTCTCTCTCTCTTTTTGTTCAATCCCTCCACTGTCCCCAACACTGCTTCCCCCACAACAACCAACCATCTCTGGGAGTTATACATAGTCAATGAGTCAATACAGTTTCCTTTTCAATTCTAAACCATTAAAAAGTAATTTAGATCTCTGTTATATTTATTGCAAATTATTTCAAAATATTCTGTAATAAGTGTAAAGAATTCTGTATGGAGGTCAGTGGCATATGTTTGCTTCAAGATAGTCTGAACGGCTGAAACCAATTAGAAACCATTAGCTTGTCCATTGGAAGGATTAAAAACAGCATAGGGACAGGTGGACCCAGAAAACGATGAAAGGAATGAGCAAATCCCTGTGCTACAGATAATTTTTCATATTATGATAATTTATCAAGTGCAAGAGATAAATATTACTATAGCCTCTTTTTCATGTCTTAAATGTCAATACACCCATTTCCCCCGAAGTTTATCATTATTCTAATACCAACCCTTTAGTCTGGTTAATTTCTCCAAAGACTATATGTTCCCATCAAAGGCCGAATATCTTGTCAGGTTATGCAGGTTGCTTACTACATCAGTAGAGAATTCAACACACAGGAACAACAGCTCAAGTTTCACCTTTTACAAATTAATTAAACTATAAAATCCAGGCTCTAACCCTATAAATTCAGGTTGAAGTGGATCATTACAAAATCAAACAGATTTGAACTTTGCTTGTACCCAAAGAGCAATTCAAGTGAGTGGCAATAAAAAGAAAGTATATTTGAATTAATGGGAGAAATCATTTCAACCCAGGAAAAGGAATACTAATAATGTCACTTAATTTCCAGTGGTATAAATGTTCCACCACTAAAAAAACATATAGGTCATTTAAAAAGCAATGTACAATTCAAAGGAGGACACAGATCTGCATCAAAGCAGTACCTATACTCTCAGCTATCCACAATAATGTTCTTCTAGGACAATAAATTATGAAGAAAACAAGCAAAAAATATAGTTTTGTAGTTGGAGAAAAAAGAGAATAGGCTGGTGGAAGGAGTGAACACCTTTCCTAGCATATCAGCTTAGGTAAAATAAATGGCCAGTACACCTGGCATCACATGGCCGAACAGCCCTTCCCATAGCCCCTGTCCTGAGGCCAGGGCAGCAGGACACTGTTCACCAAGAGGAGACTGTCTATATGCCCAGATGCTGACAACTTAGCGACCTTTGGAGGAAGAGGAGAGGTTGACATTGTACTAAGAATTCAATATCACACTAAGCGGAGTGGAGAGAGAGTGAGCCTCTGAGTGAGACCGTGAAAGTAGAAATGGTCAATCTATAGTTAAAGAAAGGTAACCTTATCGCTTTCAGGTTCATGCTCTATGTGTTTAGAAAAGTAACCACCGAATGGAGAATCATGGACAGCAGTCCTGCCACTGCCAAGGACCTCAGCGGAACTGGTCTCGGTGTGATCCTGGAGAAGTGTGTATTTAAAAGAGCATGGGAAGTGGTTATTTAACTACAAAAAGCTTCTCTCATAGTCTTCTTAGTTCCACTTTGCTGCCCAAATCCATTTTAAATAGGTAAATGAAAGAAAAATTAAAGTTGTCCCAGGGATTGCAATCATTTTGTATTCTAAACATGTATTTCAGATTATTACAATGTACATATAAATCATAAAAGTGACCAGAGAATCTCCATAGACTGACTCCCTGAGTAGGGAGGACATTCACAGGAGACGTCTGGCCATCTGCGCAGCAGTGCCTGCAGAAGTGACCACTGTACATTCCAAAGTGACATAAACAACCAGTCCCTTCTCTCGAAGGACAAGGGTAGGGCCTGTATGCACAGCCTTGTATATACTTAAGTTGAATAAACAGTTTCACATTATATCACCTATCCTGGACCTTATATAATTTTTAAATGATTAGGTATTTTTTAGATTCCTGCTGTTCAGCTACCAAAGCTCATAATTTAAAACTCTGACCTTGGGAATCCCCAATAAATATTTATTAAGTGAATAAAAGAAAATAAAAAGACTTTACTCAAATGCTGCACCAAAATCATACAGTGAAATATTTTGAATCACATAAAGGGTTTCTAATAGGAATTCATAATCAAATCACATTATTAAGCGCCCAGGTGTGCAAGGCAGTGTGTCGGGCGCCAAGCAGAGCATAATGAAACCAGTTTGAAATCAGTTCAATGTTGTCTCAAAAAAAAAAAAATTAACTCACATTTGCAGAAATAAAATTCTTATAGTCCACCAGGTATGTTCCTTAAAGAAGTACAACATATACTGTTAGGAGCATAAAGATGCAACTTTCAACTACATACCTCTAAAATATATACACTTCTAGATGTGTACCCAGGGAGAACTTGATTTTATACCAGACTGATCCAGTTGAACATAGAGTCAATCTTAGGTTGTCTGTGGAAACAGCTGCTTTTATTGCCTTACTTAAAGCTCAATCAGAACAAGTGGCAAAAGCTCTAATTTTACTTGCAAGCACTTCACCACCCAGATGGCATCACTCGCCCCTTAAATCTGGGTGCTCTTATAACTACAGTGCAGAAGTAACACTATATGACTTCTGAGGACCCGTCTAAAGCAGCGGTTCTCAACCTGTGGGTCGCGACCCCTTTGGGGATTGAACGACCCTTTCACAGGGGTCGCCTAAGACCATCGGAAAACACATATATAATTACATATTGTTTTTGTGATTAATCACTATGCTTTAATGATGTTCAATTTGTAACAATGAAATTGGGGGTCACCACAACATGAGGAACTGTATTAAAGGGTCCGCCGACCTGGTTGCCTCTTACTGCCCCCCCTGCCAGCCTGGCCACCCCCAACTGCCCCCCTCTGCCAGCCTGATCACCCCTAACTGGCCCCCCTGCCGGCCTGGTTGCCCCAAATGCCCCCCCTGCTGGCCTGGTCACCCCCAAATGCCCTCCCTGCTGGCCTGGTCGCCCCTCACAGCCCCCCTGCCAGCATGGTCGCCCCACGCAGCCTGCTGTTCAGTCGTTTGGTCGCCCCTCACTGCCCGCCTCTGCCAGCCTGGTTGCCCCTCACTGCCCCTCCCTGCTGGCCTGGTCACCCACGCAGCCTGCTGTTCAGTCATTTGGTCGTCCCTCACTAACACCCCTGCCGGCCTTGTCGCCCCATGCAGCCTGCTGTTCGGTTGTTACTGTGAGGGCATCCTGACCAATTTGCATATTACCTACCCTTTTATTAGTATAGATGTGTGGGTATCAGTATACGCATGCATGCATGTGAGAGTGTGTGTGTGTATACATAAATGAATAGATAGATGAATAGATACAGATACATACACATATGCATGGGATTTTTCTTTTGTTGAGGGTTAAGAGAGTTTCTGTTCATTATCACCTGGAGAACAGAGAACAGTCCATACAGGGTATTAAAAAAACGAGAAACATAAATAATTAGAATGTGGAAGAGGCTTTTCTAAATTTCCACTAATGATTACAAATTCCCAATCTTTCCATTTTTCATTCAAAGTTCATTGCTATCTTCAAAATGTTTTGTATTCCAAGAATATTACATAGATCAAAAATTTTAAAATTTCAACAGTCCATATACAGTAGAGGTGGCTCAAGATCAGACTAATGTGAACTGTAGTTTTAATTCGTCCATTAACTAGCTGTGCAAAATTGCAAATAAATTAATTTCACCAATTTCTCTTTATAAAACTCTAAATGGACATAAAGATTAAATGAGACACTATAAATGATAGCCACAATTATGTAGGGGGGTGTGGATAATCCACTATCTGCATGTTTTAATTAACTAATACGTTAATGAAATAAATTAGAAAATAAATACTGAATTAAGAATACATAAACCTCACGTGAGAGAAAGAATTGTGTAACACTTTAATGTAAAAGAATGTCCCTCTTCAATTCATATTCAACAATACTATGATAGACAGAAAGAGCCAGACAACCAGAACATTGCTGTAATAATAATCTCTCCATTTCTTCCCCAAATGTGGGAACTTCCCCCACAGTCTTTACTAAAATCTCATTTAGGATCCTCAAGATACTTCAAATGCTACCAGTACTTAGTTGAGGAATTTTATTCCCAGAAATGTCTCCATGAACATAAATCAATGAAATCAAAGATTTATATAAGCACAACTTAGAAAAAAATTACATCATTCATCTTTTCAAAACAGATTCCTAATTTATCAGTGAAACAGCTTTCATATGTCTTAAAAAATAACTTACTATTTTTCAAAAGAAAATATCACACAGTGTCAGAAAATACAGAAAATTTATTTAGTGTCTAATCAAAAAGTGATAACTTCTAAACTTGATATTTTACCCTCAATTTTTTTAAAATGCTGGGTCCATTGGGGATAAAGCCTGGATGAGTTTAATTAAAACAAAGAAGAAAACCAAATGCAATATCCCTATATCTACATTAGTGTTTACCCACAGGGATTCTTAATTTTTAAAAAAATATATTTTATTGATTTTTCACAGAGAGGAAGGGAAAAGGATAGAGAGTTAGAAACATCGATGAGAGAGAAACATCGATCAGCTGCCTCCTGCACACCTCCTACTGGGGATGTGCCCGCAACCAAGGTACATGCCCCTGACCGGAATCAAACCCGGGACCCTTCAGTCCGAAGGCCGATGCTCTATCCACTGAGCCAAACCGGTCAGGGCAGGATTCTTAATTTTTAATTCCACTTAGATTGTTTTCTTAATTTCACTTGTTCTCCCACGATAAATTAAATATTTCTATAGACAAGTTAGCTCTTAAAATTTTCCCAAAATCTTTAATAGCATTTAAAGTGCTTGCTTTCTCCTTAATATTCCGGACCTGCATGGCACACCTAGAGCCATATATAGGCCACTACCCTGCATGATCGTTCTTCCTGGATGTCAGCATTCCAGAAGCAACAATGAGAAACTGTTTCTCCTTTGGTAGCTACTGAATGATGCTTAGCATCATGGACTGGTTTATGCGATTCCATGTGAGGGCGGGGAGGGTATAGAGGATGTGAGCAGCACCAAACTTGAGCAGCATAATTAAAGAGGGAAAAGGGAAGGGGGAAGGCTGCTATTTTCACACCTTAATTTGGCTGCTGACACTAATGCCACTTTGCTACTTGGCTGTTAAAGAGAAAGTGACTGTAGCTTTTCTCTCTTGGAAACCTCAGATCAGAAGTTAAAAAACTGACAGACACAGCAGAACTGGTTCTCTTCACCCTTGTTGTTTACATTACTCTTTCTCTTCACGTAATAGATGCTCATTGTAAAAACATTACAAAACACATATGAACGTAAATAAAGTGAAAAGAACCTGTGACCTCCCATACAGAGATGAGTACTGCTTTCCTTTTGGGGCATGGTCTTTCATGTTATATGTGCACACATGGTATGCCAATGAAACAAAACAGCACACATTTCACATTGTCTTCCTTTTTTGACATCATAATAATTTATGCTCATTCTCTAAGTACTATCATCCTAATATATATAAAGAGCTAGGTGTCGTCATGGGTGACCGGTCACCATGAAGTGCATGGAGCACCTCTCGGTCCCCCCTCCCCCC
>NW_005362626.1:4518536-4529278 GCF_000412655.1 Myotis brandtii | reverse complement strand
GGCAGCAAGCTTTGCAGAGCAGTCGAAGGGCGGGGTGGGGGGAGCCTCATGGAACAGTGGAGGGGCTGTGAGCATTGTGGAGCGTCCCGGGGTGGGGAGCTTCACGTAGCATTGCAGGGCGGCAGAGGCCATGCGACGGAGGCCAGGCTAGGCCTAGGGACCCTAACCGCGCACAATTTCGTGCACGCTGGGAC
The DNA here is from genome assembly GCF_000412655.1 of Myotis brandtii. Lineage (NCBI taxonomy): Eukaryota > Metazoa > Chordata > Mammalia > Chiroptera > Vespertilionidae > Myotis > Myotis brandtii. The sequence goes on along the minus strand of NW_005362626.1, from coordinate 4,529,084 downwards.
TCTAGTTTTTAAATAAACATGCTCTACCATATCATTATCAATAGTTGCAATAGTATTTCTTTGAATGAAAGTGCCACAATTTATTGTATGAATGATATTGGTCTTTAAACGGTCTTATTACCCCCTGGTAGAACTGAAGCTGATTTAAGGCTCTGTAGAAATGCTATAAAGAATTTCGAGTCCTGTGCTCTGAATGTGAGGACCAGGAGTCCCTATCAACACAAGTAGAACTCAGTGTATTGTCTGTGACCATGTCCAACTGTTGTGCAAGTGCCACAGAAGCCGCACAACATGCATAATCCACCAAAGCCAAATTATATGCAATTTTAATCCCACCCCATGGTACCTACAGACCCTACGCCTCTTTAATTCTCCCTAGAATTGATCTTCTGTCATTTTTCACATTGTTTTCAGTAACTTCGTGTTATTTTTTTCCTTTTATGTAGTCTCTGTCTTCACTTTCATCTCATTATTCACTGTGATGAGGAGCAGACATTGCTACAATGAGCTTTCCCACACAACATACACCAAGTAGTGCAGATGGAGTGACAGGGGGGTCTCGCTCTATCAAATTCAAGTGAAACTGGGGGTTCTAAATCCTCTTTCTCTATATATTAGTAATTGTTGTGAAGTTTCAGTTAATGGCATGTAGCTATTGAAGAACACTCATGCTCTACATTCTTCACAACCACACTCTCTTCAAGACTGAATCTCTGGATAGTAACACAAGTTGGAAGAGTCTGTGCTTGCCACAGTTAGCAACTGAAGAATGGCCCCCATATCAAACCTCCCTCTCAACATAATTCTTCTAACCACAAAAATGTGATACCCCCCCCCAAAATGTATTCTATGATGGATTTTTATAAGGTCCCAAATTACTTGAATATACTTGATGTAAAACTTAAAACCCATCTTATATACACCCAGAACATTGTATTTTGCCTATTGAGTTTCACCTCTCTCACTATAATTCAAGCATTTTTAGTTTAGGTAACTTTTCTTACTATCATTTTGTTTTGTTTTTTAGAATCTAACGTGAAAATAAACACACAGCAATAAGTAAAAACTGTTGAATTTATCAGCAAACTCAAATTACAAATCAAATTAGGCTACGTAATTCTCACATTTAAACTTATTTATGTAAAACATTCTAAAGATGGAATAAATAATCAAAAGGTTAATTTAATAAGACAGTTTTATTAATGATATATATTTATGAATATTTGGACTGTAAGAAAGTAAATTATTCAAACTCTTCCAACTTACAAAATGTAGGCTTGTTAAAGAAACTAGAATATGAATTTCTTTCTTTCATTTTAACCAAAATGCTGCTCTAATATATCCATAAGATAGTAACCCCTTATTTTTTGGACCTTTAGAGTATTTAAAATCTCCCTTTAGATGATTATTTTTGTAAATGATACAAATTACTGACTACTTCCCAAATTTGTGGTATCCAAAGAAGGAAACAATTGAAAAAAATTACCTGGAGATATCACACAAAGAACTGGTTTGTTTCCATCGTAACTGGCTAGCAAATATCACAATAGGAAGAGAGCATAGCGAGGCCAGACATTATAAGCATGGTTATCTGGGCAGCTTCACCAGGAAGCTAAAGTTTCACACTCCCAGGGAAACCACGAGTCCATTCCCTGCGGATCACTGGGGGAAGGGAGATGGGCAAATGCACAGTGAAGTTGGGGTGACTTTGGGAAGGTGCTTGCCTGTCAGTCTAACCTGGAACAAAGATCATTGGCTAGAAGGGTGAACTCCCAGGCAAGCCCACAAACATTAGGAATACATAGTCTCCAGACAAAGGAATATTTTTGTGCCTTTTGCTTTCCCCCTGCTTCCTTGTACTTACCTGTGCTCCCCCCATAGCAATGTGGCCCTACAAGCCACATGGCCCATGGCCATCTGGACCATACACCTGGACCATACATGCATTGGACTGCAGCTGGGAACACAAGCTAACCTAACCACATGCTGGACTGGACTGTGCAAATACGGAGTGGAAACTCTGGGCAATGCTTTTAACCCTACCTCTGCTGAAGACAAAATGGGACTTTTCCCATGGCAGGATGGAGGGAGCTCGGATCTTGAAAACTCAGGGGTTGAATTCCACAAAAATAAAGCTTTCCATCCTCCCATCGGGCCCTCAGGAAGTTTTTGTTCCTGTGGCACCTTAAGAAGCCCACTTCCACCCACAACAAGTGGTGAAGCAGAGGACTCCCCAGCGACAACAGTTGAGCTAAACTTTTTTGCTGTGATGCAACTGCTGTTTTGTCAAGATGAAAAAGAAAAGCAAGAGTTTGTTAAAGTCTGCTCTCAGGTAGAAAATATTCTAAATGAATACTTCCTCTCTTCTTACTAGTTCAATTTGGAGCAACTTTTTTGCTGTGATGCAACTGCTGTTTTGTCAAGACGAAAAAGAAAAGCAAGAGTTTGCTAAAAGTCTGCACTCAGGTAGGAAATATTCTAAATGAATACTTTCTCTCTTCTTACTAGTTCAATTTGGAGTTTTCATGTTCTTTAGATTTCCTCATAGCTTTTCACTTTCCATTGAAGCTGGATGACAGAAGGCATCCATTTGGAACCAGTACCGATGAGTGGAACCACTGCTTATAAGAAAGGCAAGACACTTAGACTTGCTTTGTTCTCCCTAAATCTCTCAAAAGGAGCGAAGTACACTTGGGCAGGTGTTCCACCATCTTTTCTCTTTCCAGTGAAGAAGTGGATTGAAACCCAAAGCTCATGCTAATTCTCATCCACAACTGGGTTGCCAATTTACATAGTTCAACCCTTCTGATTCTTGGGGCAGCTCATTAGCATGTGAGCTCAGCAAGGGTGAGGCATTCAGATTTGTGTTGATTGAGTGAACTTCAGGAGCAGAGCAGGGGGGTTCATTAGCATAGTGAAGGAGAGCAATTAGATTCAATTAAGCACTTAAGAACTGCTTGCCCTTTGAATTACTTAATTCCTTTATCCCTACTTATCAGTTACTATTGCCCACATATTTTAGTGAAAGTAAATAGAATAACATTTATGAGGTGCTGAATACATAAAGGCTGCAATTTGACTAAATAGTATATGTTTAGTGATTGTTATTTCATTATTGTCTCTTATTATTAAAGACTAGAAGACCGGTGCACGAATTCATCCCTTGGCTTGGCCTATGGGATTGGGCCGAAACCAGCTCTCCGACATCCCCCGAGGGGTCCCAGATTGTGAGAGGGCACAGGCCAGGCCAAGGGGCCCCACCGGTGCACGATTGGGGTCGGGAAGGGATGCTGGAGGTTGGCCAGTAGGGAAAGGACCGCAGGAGGGCTCCAAGGCGTGTCCAGCCCATCTTGCTCAGTCCTGATCAGTCAGACCCCAGCAGCAAGCTAACCTACCGGTCGGAGTGTCTACCCCCTAGTGGTCAGTGCACATCATAGTGACTGGTCAACTGGTCAACTGTCTGCCCCCTGGTGGTCAGTGCATGTCATATCGAGTGGTTGAGCGGCCTTAGCATATCATTAGCATATTACGCTTTGATTGGTTGAATGGCTGACTGGTTGACTGGACACTTAGCATATTAAGCTTTTATTATATAGGATGTTCCCATACATGTCAGAGTATAAGCAATGTAAGTTAAATTAAATTAGGGATAGAATATGACTGACTATCTCAGGAGATATAGGAACTATAACTTGGATACTTGCATGCAATATTTGGTGAGATAATCTTTGGGATGGTTGAGTGAATTTAAGGTGGACCTAATACCTCTGAGAAAAGGTTTTCCCTGAGGCTACAGGAAGAAGACAAACTGTTTTCTCTTGGGGTCAGAGACTAGGTGCTCTTTCCCAAAACATAAATGCAAGGGGAATTGTCATTTAATGAAATGTATTCTTTTTAACCAAATAGAAAAAAATATATAGATGTAGTTTTTACTGTTAGCAGTTGCTGACAAATACAAGCTATGCCTGTTTTCTTAAAGTAATATACAAATACTTTGAAACTCTGGATCACTAAACTGAAGGAAGGCAAACATTATATTTATTTACTTAAGTGGAGAAGGCATAAACACAGAATCTCAAAATACACTAAAAATCTGACACAGCGGCAGAATAAGCTGTAAATCAAGAGTAGACAGCAGCAGAGGATTGCTTCTAAGACCAAATGGGGTGAGGCCATGAGGCCCTTCTAACAACTGGCAGAACTGTCAGGCAGGGATAGAAAGGAGTCTGAGCTGGTGGGGAGATTTTACTGAGCGACACTGTGAAACCTCAGTGGACATGCAGTACAAGTGGCTATTAAACAGGAAAACCTTATCAAGGAAAAGACTGGTCACGTCAGGCAGCAGAAGGAAGATCCCAGGGTAGCTCAGAAGAGGTTGCAAGTGTGAATCCTGCTGGGCAGTGATGGCAGGAACTGGAGAATGTGCTGCTGGTTTGGAAAGTTAAATTATACATAGTCCTCTGGTAGAATGAATCTTTCCCTCTGGGTGAAAAAATAACTGTGTCCTTCGATCAACTACTCTGAGTTCATTCATTCAACCAATACAGGGTGTAGCAAAAGTAGGTTTACAGTTGTGAGTATGTGAAACAAGTTTGTTCTTGTATTATTAATTACTAGAGGCCCAGTGCACGGGGTGGAGGAGGGGGAGGAGGGTTGGTCTCTCAGTCCGGCCTGTACCCTTTTGCAGTCCGGGACCTTTCAGGGCTCTGACAGTCCAGAACCCCTCACTCCTTACCACTCCACCTGCCAGCTGTGAGCCCAGCTTCTGGCTGAGCAGCGCTCCCCCCGTGGGAGCGCACTGACCACCAGGGGGCAGCTCCTGCATTGAGCATCTGCCCCCTGGTGGTCAGTGCACATCATAGCAACTGGCCGTTCCACCATTTGGACAATTTGCATATTAGGCTTTTATTATATAGGATTGTACTGTTTTCCATATGAATAACTTTAAACCTACTTGTGCCCAACCCTGTATTTTCTGAGTACCTAACCAGGTTCTGAGGGTACCAGAATACAACAGAACCAAGAAAAAGCCTGGCTCTCCTACTGCATACTTTCCAGTTTGGGAAGACAATGATAAATAAGCAAATCCATATGTAATGTGCAAGGTGGCTACAAGTGCTGGTATGAAAAACCAGGTGGGGTAATTGGTGGGGTAATATTTTATTTTATTTATTTTTTATTGGTTTCAGAGAGAAGGAGAGAGGGATAGAAACATGAATGATGAGAGGGAATCATTGATAGGCTGCCGCCTGCACGCCCCCTACCGGGGATCAAGCCCACAACCTTGGCATATGCCCTTGACCAGAATGGAACCCAGGACCCTTCAGTTCGCAGGCCAATGCTCTATCCACTGAGCCAAACCTGCTGGGGCGGGGGGTTGATATTTTAGAAAGAATTGTCAGGGAAGCTCATTCTGCAAAAGTGAATTTGAGCATTCACTTTTATTAAATAAATAAAATAAAATAAAATGAATTAACTTCTAAGGAGAGGCTGCACCCACGGAATTCTGCTGATGACTGAAGATATGAGGGTAACCATGGCTTGCATGAATACTAGTAACCAAGACAATGGCCACGTGAATGGCAAAACTAAATTCTAGAAAATAACAAGAGGGGCAGGCTCTAGGTTTTGTTCCACTACTTATTTGATTCTTAACCCATGAGTTTACATACAAATATACATAACCATACGCACTTAATTTGTCATCCGGATATAATATTTTTATTCAGATTTTAAAACAATATCTTATTGGTAAGCTTGAATGTGTCTCTCTTTTCTCTTAAAACTTAATAATCATGCAAAAATAGTTACTGGCTTTGTAAGTGAATTTTTGTTAGCTATGATCTAAAATAAGTGTAAATAATTTGTGCCTAGGCATTTTTGTTTAGAAACTAGAGGCCTGGTGCACAGATTCGTGCACATTGAAAGGAAATTAATTAGAAGGTGGCTGGTGGGACGGGACTGGGTTAGACCGGCCAGACATGCCCTGGAGCCAACCTCCCATGGTGTCTCCTGCGGCCAGCTGCACCTGGGGTGGCACAGGGGCTCAAAGGATGTCTGTGGAGTGAGCAGAGTCCCTCCAGAAGGTGGGGTCCCTCAGCCTGGCCTGTGGGGATTGGGCCAAAACCGGCAGTCCAACATCCCCCCCAGGGTCCCGGAGTGCAAGAGGGCACTCTGCCAAGTTGCTGTCACTCTGCAGCTCCTGTGTTGAGCATCTGCCCCCTGGTGGTCAATGCACATCATAGCTACCGGTTGGTCAGCCAGTCAGCCAGTCAGCTGGTTGCTTAGCCTTTTATATATATAGATTTCTGATTATGTTAACAGTTAAAGCTGAAGTTTCCAGTAAGTTTTAATAATTTCCTACTTATATGCACAGAATGTCTTTGAGTGAGATTCCAATTGTAACTTATCTGTATGTGAGATGCAAGCACACACTACCTTTTATTTATAACAGTTAGAAAATAAATACATTTTATAGAGTGTTATAATAAACTAAGATCACAATAAAACATTAAATAAACAACAAGTTGATCCATAGCGAGCTTTTGTTCCGCTAAATCATAAAGAGGCTATTCCGGTTGTGTAGCATACATATTCAATGACAACTCTAAAAACCATTTCAGAAAGAAATATGATGTGATTCCAAAATAGAATGTTCTGCTGGAATGTGATTTTAATTTATGGTATCTGATCATCTTTTCCTTCATATACATGCAGAGCCCAACTCAGAGTGAAAACTTTATTTTATAGAGACTAAGATTAGAATGACTAAATTATTTTCATCATCTAAATTCAGTGTATGCTTTGAATTATATTATTTGGTAAAGTGTAAATTTAAAATGGGCTGATTATTTTTTGCCTTTACTTAACAGGAAAAAATGTTTCCCAAAAGCTTCAGTATACACACAACTTCATGATGATGAAAAATTTTGTCCTTCAATCAACTACCCTGAGTTCATTCATTCAACCAATACAGGGTGTGGCAAAAGTAGATAAAGTTGAAATTTGATAGTAAAATAAAGAAAACTTTGCAGACATGTCACAAATGTCTTAATCTCAGAGGAAAGCAGACTGGTTTCCTTTCGGTTCTGTGTGTGTTCTCACCCTCTCCGTGAGCCTGTGATGGTTCAGGAGAGACACATAGAGGACAAGAGCAACCAAGAGGATTAACCTGCATTGGACATTTTTCCTTTGACCCTCATAGGTTTGATTGATATTTTCAGCACTTTAATTGCTCTTAATTATATGATTTTTCTAATGAAAAAGAATAATTTACACCTATTAAAACAGAGTTTTAATGTAAGTAATCATTTGGTTTCAGCAGTAAAATTTAAGATAATACTTGTGCCATGCAAAAATGTTCTCTAATATTTCGCCCACACCTTCTGAACAAAATCTTGATATCCACTTTAATAAAGAAAACCATTACCTAGAGTTATCCCTGTTGGTGGTGTATTCCTACTGAATGCTGAGAAAGGAATGTGAGAGAAATGTTTATGAAACGCTGCACCTCCCAATTGTAGAATACAGTCACTTTTCATATTTCTATGGTATGTTCACAAAGATGGACCACACAATGTGCCATAAAATAAGAATTTAAAAAAATATTAGGGTTAAAATAGTATGTTCTCTGAACAAAAACATTGAAGATATTTAGAAAAACCTCAAATAATTGGAAATTTTAAAATGCATTTCTAAATAATGCATTATTGGTGAAGACATAAAACAAGGGATTAGAAAATGTTACAACTCAATGACAATTCAAATGTAACATACAGAAATGTTAGGACTGTAGGGCAATACAATCCTTAATGGCCATTTGTAAGCTTCCCGCCACAGGAGAACAAAAGACCAGGAAAGATTTGCTGGACACCAGGAGTCAGACCATGTGAGGAATGGAAACGGTCCTAAAGACACCTGATCGCACATCTGCATTCCCTCCACATTCCAAGCCCACCAGCTCGGCCCCCAGACCCACTGACAACAACAGTTTCCCACCAGTGACTGCATATAAGGGTGAAACTTCAGCTTCTGGGTGCTGCCATCATCGATCCAATGTCCCATTGGCTTGGTGCTGTGTAGCCCTTCTCTTTGGATATCCCTTCCCCCAACCCCTTTCTTTAAATAATTTAAAATGTTCTTCATCACCCTCTGAGATGGCTATTTAACCTGCCCACATGCACCACCATGCTAGCCAACCATGTTAACCTTTCAGAAAGATGTTGAATTCAGCTAAAACCATACTTTTTAGGGTACTGATCACTTTAAATACTTAAATTAGAACTGAAAGTCTTAAGTACGTTATCTAAGCTTCCATCATAAGAACATAGAAAAGGAGAGCAAAATAAATCCAAATTAAGTAGAAGAAAGAAAAGTAAGAGCAAAGACCAATAAGTTAGAAAAAAATACATAAATTTTTAAAAAAACAGTTTGAAAAGACCAATGAAGTCTATAAAAATCCTAGCTAGACTAATCAAGAGAGATAGAATAAATTATAAATATTAGAAATGAAAGAGGAGGTTATTACCATAGGCACTATAGACGTGGAAAGAATAATTATAAATAACATTATGATACCAAACTTGATGAACAAGCTGGATGAAATGGACAAACAGCTTATCAAAGCAGACAGAAGATGAACAAAAAATCAGAATAGCCTTACTCTTTTTTTTAATTGAATTTGATTATTTTTAAAAATTTCCTACACATGAAACTACAGGCACATATAATTGCAATTGTGAATTCTGTAAAGCATTTAAAAAAAGAAATAAGACCAATTTACGCAAACTGAATAGAAAGAGGTGGGAAACCATTTCACTTTATGAAGCCAATATAAAACTGACACTAGACATTTCAAAAAATAAAAGAAATACATATAAAGTATTGACTGATTACAGACCAGTATCATTTATGAAAAAAAAAGGAAAAACACAATATTTGGTATACTAATATATACCAATATTTGGGTATATCAATATATATATATATCAATAGTCAATAACCTGTTTATTAATTAACAGGAAAGGAGTAATGGAAGGCCAGATAAAATAGGCATGCCATTCGTATAGCTTTGCCAGGAAGCTGCAGTTTCACACTCTCTGGGTCTGTTCCCAGCAGATCTCTGTGGGAAGGGACTGGACAATAGATGCATGCCCAGTAAGGTCTGGGTGACATGAGAAGGTGCTTGGCTGGCAGTCATATCTTCGGGAGCAGGGCACTGGCCAGAGTAGGCGTGGCCACTGCAAGGTCACAGAATCTGAGATACAGAAACTCCTGAACAAAGGGAGTTCTCCCTCTTAGCCCTCTGCCCTCCTGGTTCTCTTATTGTAGGGGGCGGGCTCCCCTGCATTCACCCACATGGCTCATGACCATCTGGGACTCACACACAATGGACTAATGGATTACAACTAGCCTGATGCTTTGGCCATGGAACAGAAACTTTGGACAGTGGTTTTGCTTTTAGCTCTACTAAAGCCACGGCTGTATATTTTCCAGGTCTGGTTTAAGGGAAATGGAACTTTGCAACCCAAGAGATATAATTTCATGGGAATAAATCTTCTTACCACATCTCATTCTACCGTGCAAGTCTTAGAAAATTATTTTTCTCAAGATATCGTAAGAACCCCACTCCCACCAGCAATGGAGGAATTTCACCCATGCATCCTCCAATAATAAAAAGAAGTGACTTAGAAGTATAGTACATCGTGACCTCATAAGTTATTCCAAAGAATTCAAGGTTATTTTCACTTCCAAAAATCAATCCCTATCACAAAGCATGCCATATCCTGCATGGATTCTACCTGCATGACTCACCAGCACGCTGATTTATCACTTTTATATTATCCTAATCTCTAACGACTTTCTACTGCACTCAATTCAGAACCTATTTTTAGTTACTTTCTGAAAATTTTCATCCTCTGAACTATTTTGGATTTGAAATTTTTAAGACCAAGAGCCAATTAACCCATTCAATTTTTACAAATCTTTTTACCCTGTTAATTTTAGTCTCTAACTTAGATTCCATAGCTGTAATCTCATCACTCTGTTGAGGATAATTTAAATTTGATTCATCTGTATTCATTCATGTTTTCTGACAATATTTCCATTCTAGAAAAGCCAGTGATTTAATTGATTCTCACACTCAGTTTTATACAATAAAATTTTATACAATTGTGATTCTCACACAATCACAGAATGAATGTTAATACCTAAATTCATAATCACTATCCTGAGCAGGACCCTCACCACTAATCAATACATTTTACAGGCAGGTAAACAAAACTCTTGGCATTCTACATCAAAGAAAACACAAATAACCAGACTGTTATTTCCTCAACTGTTTCTTACCAAATATAAAAAAATTAAAATGCATCATCCCCCATCATTTCTCTTTCCATAAGATCTACACTAATAAAAGAGAAACATGGTAATTAGCGTACGACCGCTACCCTTTTCATTGGCTAATCAGTGAGTATATGCAAATTAACTGTCAGCCAAGATGGCGGCCGGCAGCCAGGCACTGAAGCGAGCACAAGGCTTGCTTGCTGC
>NW_005362626.1:4508279-4517668 GCF_000412655.1 Myotis brandtii | reverse complement strand
GCTCTGTGTGTGACAGGGGGCGGCGCCCCAACTCCCCAATCGGCCCTGCTCTGAGCCTGACCAGGGGCTGCACTTAGGGTTTGGGCCTGCCCTCTGCCACCCGGGAGCAGGCCTAAGCCAGCAGGTCGTTATCTCCCGAGGGGTCCCAGACTGCGAGAGGGCACAGGCCGGGCTGGGGGACCCCCCTCCCCCCGCCCCCTGAGTGCACAAATTTTTGTGCACCGGGCCTCTAGTAATATAATAAGATCCTGTCTATGTACTACAAAAAAGCCAACTGCACCTTCTGTATGCTGCTTTCCCACACCCCAGTGACCCAGGAAACTATGTTTTTCTACATCCTGCCTTCACAATGTTTTTAATCTGGCATAGTCTCTCTCATGCCTCATGTTCTGCCAAGAAGCTCAGATGACACTTAGAGCTATTCATTAGGCTCACTGAGTAGCAACTTTGGTAAATGTGCATGGTGAAAAACAGATGGGCTCCAGCTGCAATTTGCCTACAAAATCCCTTCTTGAACCTTAATTATGTTCCTTATCATCTCACCATCATTGGGGAATAATTGGTGCAACGAGAGAGACAGGACCTAACAATATTACATAACATGGAATTCAGGTAACATAATCTTTCCATTTTCTTACACCCTATGGTAAGTTTGTTAACTCACCCCATCTTCTTCTCCTTGCTTTGCTCTAAGAAATGAATTAAATAAAGCATGTATTGTTAGCATCTTACTCTAGTCTGTTCCATGATCTCTAGAATAGCTTGCTTAGTATACATGAGAGGGTACTAGGTAATTTTCCATACAACACTCCCCTGTCATCTTCTTATACTTTCTGTCTCTCTAAATGGCACCAGCATTTCTATAAACAAGTCTTCTTTAGAAATATTTCCAACAATGGATGTGATTGTTGAGTTCAGGGATTTATCTTACTTCTGTTTGGCATTATTAACTGAATCAGGACACCTTTTAATTTTCATAGCCCTTTATTTGTTAGGCATTATGTCTGAGTGTCTATCTACCAAAGTACTCTGTACATTCTATGAGGCAGGAACTAAGTTTCCATTCCCAATATTGTATTTAAACATCCAGCAGAGTACTGAGAGATGGTCTCTATATATGTCCGTTTTCTAAATAAACACTCAATAGAGTTCCTTTCACATAGTAGGAATTCATACTGTGTGCAGAGATGGCTGGACCAGAAATAATCTTTAAGAAGAATTTAGAGTACAGTGGCAATGTACCTTGAAAAAAAAACGCATTGGCTCTATGATGGGACACATTGAAAATAGTAACAGAAGTTGAAGAACAGCTTATCTTTGTTAAAAAAAAAAAAAAAGTCACCTCATGCTTTGAAAACCCGACATGCAAATAAATGTACCAAATTCAACTTTCATCTATTTAGAATATTGACTCAGATGGCTGAGGGATTTTTTTAAAAATCTTCCCTTTTGTAGCAAAATAAGCTCAAAAATTACTAAAAATTAATCTTTTGCTTCATTTTTTCCTTGTATAACTGATAAAATATTCAATAAATGTATGTTATATTTGTATACTTAAGATAAGATAAAGCTGTGTGAGGAAGTTTCAGTGGGACCACATATTCTTCCATTTTGAAGTAAAATTTTTTTGCTGCATATACCTGTAAAAGGAAATCCATTTCTACATTGCAAATCTTGTGCCAAAATAATAATTTTCAAAATTAGACCTAATTTGAGGCAAATATTAGATGTTTTCTGATGTTTCATAGGAAATTTATCATTTCAAAAATCAAATAAAATTAAATCTCATTTTCTTTCTTTACTTTTCCCTTTGGTCTTTTCACTATCTAATATATGATCTATTTAACTTGTTTTTTTCTTCTGTGTCATCGCTGATTCTCCAGAGTTAGCACAGTGACTGACACGCAAGGCAGAGTAAGAATGTACTCAAATCCATTCTCTTTAATGAACAATTGAATTAATTAATAAAAAGAAACAAAATAAAGTTAAGATTGGAAAGCTATTAAGTAGAATTCACTCAAACTATGTCAGAACAAATTAGGAGGTTTACGAGCTGCCCAAATTAAGCATGACTGAAATATAAAGAAAAGGTGGTAATCAGCCATATAACCTTACGATACATACATGCCTCCATACATATGCACACGTGGGTACCTATTTTTCAAAGGAACATAGCAAATGTCTGATAAGTAACAAAGTCTGAAAGTTAACTTCAAGAAGCAGAAGAAAACTCCCTTAAGTCTTTTTTAAATAGAACTTAATAAAAATATAAAGCAATAAATCAATAAACCAAGAACTTAAAATTATGATAAAACAATGGAATGTGAGCAAAAGGAAATTGTTTGCCAAGAAAAATAGTTAATAACTCACATTAAAAATCCATAAAATAAATTAGGAGCAGCAAAGAACAGGATACACAAATTTGAAAGGAACTTGAATCAACATAATATTAAAATTACTTTGAATTAATTTGACAGGTCTCCAAAGGGTTGCTTATAGCTAGTGTGTAATTTCTGCCTGAAACTGACAGACATTTAGAACTTGATATATTCCACTGTTGAACATAATTCCTCCATGAGAACACATAGATAATCTATTTGCATTTAGCCCTTTTCTTTTTTTCATATTATTGTTGTCTTAAAGAAGCCTTATGTGAATAATTCAAGATGTCTATTTATATAATACTAGGGGTCTAGTGCATGAATTTGTGCACCTTGGAAGGAACTGTGGACCGCAAGGCTGCAGTGGGCACAGGGGTGGGTCTCAGCCCATCCCCCGCACCCCCTCCTGGCCCCTTCCACTGTGGCCCCAGGTCCCCTCTGCCAGCAGCCCCACTCCTGCCGCCACTCCCACGCACTGATGACGCCAGCCCTACTCTCACCCGCTAACAGCGCAGAGTGATTGCGGCTGGCGCCATCAGTGGGTGCAAGCTGCGGCTGCTGCCCCAATTGCCCCTCAGGAGCAGGGGGAGGTGGAGAAGCCCTCAGGGGCAATTGGGGCCAGTAGCTACTGCTCACACCCACTGATGATGCCGAGCTATTGGGGCTGGCGCCAGGTGCCAGCAATGGGTGCAAGTGGGGCCAGCACCTGCAGCAGGTGTGAGCGTTGGGCGGGACAGCAGTGCACAGGAGCAAAGAATTTTCAGTAACCACCACTGGTTCACCCAGATGACAGCGACCATCGCCCCACCTTGGTCTGGCGCCCCCACTCACCTGCTCCACCATCCTGCCACAGCCAATGCCACCATGTTCCGCTCTCTGCCACCTACTGCTGACGCCCGCCATGTTCTGCATATGCCCCCTGGTGGTCAGCGCACGTCACAGCGACTGGTTGTTTGGTTGTTCTGCTGTTCGGTCTATTTGCATATTAGAATTTTATATATATAGATAAGTTGGTGATTTTCCTTGGTTATTCAATATAATCTTTACTTAAATATATTTCTTTTAATTTGATTCTTCAAGTTCATCTTGTATAAATCAGAAGCTTTACTATAGAATTATATAAAAGCCTTGTTATTTAATTTTTTTGATAATTAGTCACTTTAAGAATTATTTAAATCTAATTTTTTATCCGTGATTTTTAACATAAGTTCAACCATTTGGAAAATCAGAATGTAGGTCAAACATAGTACATTTAAAATAAATTTAAAATGTTTAAATAAAACGTCAACAAACCAAGGCATTCCATGTCCATGGTAACCAGAGTAATCATGTACTTAAACGTGGTATTTAATTGAACATGGTATTAAACTGGCCAAAGCTTGGATTACCAACTCCATGCTGGTACCCTTCCCACCTCCACCTATCTGCAGTATCCTCTGACAGGAGCGATTCCTGAACATCCCGGAATTTTTTTTCTTAAGATGGATGAAGAGAATGCGGGAGATGTACCATATTATTCTGCTTAGAAAAGCAATATAGTCCCAATATTAATAAGAAATTGCCTGAGACTAAGAAGTTTAAATATGTGCTGCCCTTCATTTGTCAAAACATATTTAACAATTGAATCGAAGCAGTACTCTTGAAGTTTGCTTAACAAATCTGCTAGAACATGGTGCAGGAATTATTTTTCTTATCTTGTTACCACAGGATCTCCAACGCTTAGAACAGAGTCATGAACAAGTAGGCACTCTGTAAATATTTATCAAATACTATGTTTTTGATGTATATATGTAAGACATTTGTTTTTATTATTCCAACAAGTGGAGGGATGTTCTCATGAAATCACTGATGATTTTTTCTGGTTGTAGGAGTAAAGAAAATATTAATTTTCTTTGGGTAGCAGATGGGGATTTTTCACAACAATTTTAACCATCCACAATGTAACTATATTATAAAAATTTAATATTAACTTCTAATTTTGTTCTGCCTGCTAACAGAAACATTACTTCTTTGACTCCAGGAAAACTTGGTGAATTGTTTTTTGATAGTGAAATTCTTTCCATTGAAAATGAAAACTTACTAGTAAACTCCTCTGTGAGTCCCTGTTCACATTTATTGGACTGTTGGCTGCAATCCTTGGACCCTGGACACTGTGTTTCATTCATCCACATGGATCTCCTGAGCCACTGCCGCCATATTGCTCACTTCTTCATAGTTATTCTACTTTCTGGCTCAGGATGGGACTTGCGGCTTCTGGGAATTACCCCTTGTTGCCTGTTGGTTATACCAGCTGAAGAAAGGCAGGAGACTGAGCACTCTTGTATTCCGCCAAGAGAACTTGGTGTTTCTTTGTCTAATCTGCCCCGCCAAAGTTCTGTCCTGAGTGAGTGCCTTCAGAAACTTCCATCAGTAATTAAATCTATGGCTGCTTCTCCCAGTTCTCTATACTTCACCAGCCATTTAAGTTTTCCTCACTTGGAGCTGTGAACCAAAGTCCCTCATTGTTGCATAGTATTCCCAAAGCTAGCATTTAGTCTCCAAAACAGGACACTGAAAATGAACCCCATGTGAACTTTTACTCCTATTTTTCTATTATTTTCTTTATAATTGTATTTTTGGTATGAAAATGTCAATGTAAATAATATAATACTATTAAATATGCATATTGTTTATAGATAAGTGTATATCTACATTAGGATTGGTGCTCCACGCATCAATAAAGTTGGGCAACCCAAAATATGACACTTGTGCTTTAGGGCACAGCATGTATGTATCAAAATCATAGCATTTAGGAATCATTTATAGTGAAAACTCAGCGAGGAGTTTCCCAAAATCAAAATATTCTCTCCAGCAAGAGAGAGCCTTTTTCTTTAAGACCAACTTCTCCCCTATGAGTTTTAAGAGCCTATTTTACAACTCAAAGACTTGAGTTCCATTTTTTGGTTATGTATCTGTTTTACTAAACCTGGAAGAACAGTATCTAAATAAGCTGTTTTTGTCATTTTACTTTAGAAAATAATTATTTCAGCAGTTTTGTCTATAATGTGCTAACTTATTTTCTCTACTTATGGTTTTGAAAAATTTCAATGTTACAAAGGAGTTAAAAGAATAGTAAAATGGCTACCATTTTACCTAGATTTACCAGATTATTAGCATTATTAGCATTGGCAAATTTATGTTCTCTCTCTCTCATTCACAATTCTGAAAATTGAAGACTATATTCTTCAGACCATGTCATTTCACAAATAAATATTTCAAGATGTTTTAAAAAAACAAGGACTTCCTTTTACATAACCAAAATACAGTCACCAAGTACAAGGAATTTAACACTGATATATTGTCAAAACTTCCCCAATTTTCCCAAGGATATCCTTGATTACTGCCTCATCTCACCCCAGGATTCCACTGCCACCTACTACACATATTTTGCAGGTAGTTACCACTTTCTCACTCTTACAGTGAACCCAAATTTGTATCAACATCACTATTTCCATAACAGTACTAACAACAAAGCAACTAAGAAAAATTCAATATTACTTTGCAATTGTTTTCATGCTTAGAATACACCCCACTGAGAGTGAACAGTCAGAGCACTGAGATTAAAAGGTTCCTGGATGATCCTTTGCCTTCTTTATGCAAATCAATTTGATATATACCTAAGTGGTAACTAAGCCTGCCTTAATGTTCCCCTCAGCCTGACCCCCCTTTCCTTAGTACTTAACTTTAGAAAAATCATAATTATAAATTCTTCCTCTTCTACATCCCAGGAATGTCTTTATCACAGACCCTTTGAAATGTAATCATCAAGGAGATAGGGCTCCTATCTGTAGGTCTCTATGGGTGGGTAAGAACCCAACTTTCCAAGTTGCAAAGCTACTTCCTGTCAAGAAGGTGCAAGAAAGCTGAGTTTTCCTAGGCATGCCATTTGTGCAGCTTTGCCAGGAAGCTGCAGTTTAACACTCCTGGGAAACTACAGTTTAGGTGCATGCCCAGTAAAATCTGGGGTGACACAGGGAAGGTATATTCTGGAAACAGGTCATTGGCCAGAGTAGGCCTGGCCACTGCAAGCACAGGAAGATTTAAGATACTTAATCTTCTAAACAAGAGTTGGCCCCCTTGGTTTGCTCTTGCTTGCTCCCCCTTGACTCCTGACTTACAGGGCTCTCAGGCTCCTGCATTCATCCACATGGCAGCCATGTGGACCTCACACACAATGATCTAATGGACTGCAACTAGCCTAATGCTATGCTGGACCCAGCTCCAACATGGAACGGAAGCTCTGGATGCTGGCTTTGCTTCTAGCTCTACTGAATCCCCAGCTATACATCTTCCAGGACTGGATTTTAAGGGAAACGGGACATTGCAAACCAAGGGATATAATTCCATGCAAACAAAGCTTTATACCACATCGCATCCTCCCATGGGGACCTCCAGAAATTATTTCAGCGGTAGCCCAAGAATCCACTCCCACTAGCAAAGGAGAAAGGCAATCCATGCATTTCTCCAATAACAAGATGGCTTCTGAATCTTGTAGCATTTAATACGTGTCAGTCTGAATTTTTCCTGATATGAGAATTAAAACCCCTATTTTCTTACTATTTCCAGTTTTCTTTGTATCCCCTTATTCTTTTTCCCTTTCTGATTGCCTTCATTTTAGGGTTATCTCTTATATACAGCATTTTAGAGGTTGTGTTTTGCAGGCTGATTGGAAAGTTCTGATATTTTAATGCTTGGATGAAGCCCATCCACATTTATTTCTATAATTAATTTGATTGTTCTTACTCTAACAAGATATTTTTGTTCATGTGATTTTTTAAAATAATGAAGCCTTGAGTTTACTTAGTTATTCTGCTTTCTATTGAGTCTTAAGGGATGTCTGTCTTTTGTTCCAGAGGTTCTGTATATATACCAATGCAGTTACAAGGCCTTCAGTCCCTTTTCCCTTACTGTGGCATCTAATATTGTGTTTCAGTTCCATGTGATTTATTTGACTCCCACTTACTAAAACTGTGACAATGAATAAATTTACATTAATTTTTCTTTTTGTTTACCCTACTCATCACAGTTTTTACACTGTAATATTTCTGTGTTGTTATACATATTGTCTTTTCACACATGAATCCATGTTTGTCTAAGTATGAGATCTACAATTTTATATATTCAATTCTCTCCATCAATCCTTTTGGAAATTATCCATTTTAATTCTTGATTGGATAAACCAATCTCTGAGTGAGTTATGTGGTATTTTTCATAAATGAATGTTCTCTGATTTTTTTGCATATTGAAAACTTTTCTAGCCTTGAATTTTGGATTACAGCTTGGCTGGATATAAAATCTCTCTTCACACTTTCTTTCCTTTATTTTATTGGAAATGCTGAAGTTTCTCTGATTTGTATATTTAAGTCCAATGCCAAATAGATTTTCATTCCACTGTAGCTGACTTGTTTTTTTTGCCTCAGGCCTTGAGTATTTACATTTATTATTAACATTTTTTCATTGTATGTCTTGATTTTGAAAGCTTCAGGTCAATTTTTCCAGGTACATAGTGACCCTTTAAAAATTCAGGTCTTCTTTTATTTCCAGAAATAATTTTTGGATTAGAGTATTAAAAATTTTTATGTAGCATTGTTTCTTCATTGTCAAAGTTTCATTAAAATATAATGAATTCTTGTCCTATCTTCTAGAGATAGAATTTGTTTTCTGATCCATTTTAAATCTTGAAAAATTTTTGTTTTCTTTATTATTTTTTCAGTGCCATTATTATTATTTTTGGTGAAATCTAATTTCCCTTTAGTAATTTTGTATTTTTTTCCAAAATAATATACATATTTTAATTTTACTCCACTTTGTTATTCTATTATTAAATCAATCTTTCTTCAATTAATTAATTGATTTAATTTTCATTTTATGTTTTTCCTGATATTTCATTTATTTTGTTGTTTTCATTTATTTCCCTAGTTTCTCAACACTTCTAAATAGGGAATTTTATCATGCCTGCAATTGCTTAGTTAAGGATAATTAATTCTGGTTCAGAGGCTTTGTCAAAAATTTTT
The DNA here is from genome assembly GCF_000412655.1 of Myotis brandtii. NCBI lineage: Eukaryota > Metazoa > Chordata > Mammalia > Chiroptera > Vespertilionidae > Myotis > Myotis brandtii. Next base: position 4,509,234 of record NW_005362626.1, on the reverse strand, counting down.
CTTTATTGTGATTAGTGTTTGTGGAGAATTTTTGATTAGCTGGGTTTTAATTCTCATAGCCTATTGTCTTCTTATTGTAGATACCATCTGCTAATTTCTACTTGCGTTGTAGCATCTTATTTTCCTAGATCAGTAAAATGGCCCTGGTTAGTTGGGGTGGAGGGGGGCTTCTTGCCAGCTACATATCCACTGACATTAGCCATTGGACCTTGGTTTGAAATTATTAAAAAGGTTTTATGTGATATAATGTGCTCCACAAATCACTTTATTTAACAGTAAAAGATGCAAAGCAGAAAAAGAGCACACACCCAAATAATAGTTTCATCAGAAGTTTGTGAAAAATATCAGGTGTAAGTTCCAGACTGTATCACCCCTCCCCCCTCCGTCCCCCATACACACACACACACACACACATACAATCATACTCAACCACAAGAGGGTTAGCCTTGTAATACAGCTACCACCTATCTAGTAAGTCTCATTAGTAATTTTTATATCTGGATATAGTTTCCTTGGTACTACATGAATCAGTGAACATAACTCAGCCATCTTACCAAATACATTCAGCAGGCAGTACTGCACCCAGGTTAACCCATAGTCATGTATGTGCTCTGCCATAAATTTGGTGCAAGGTTTAGGTAGTCAGCACTTTCTGAGAAACCTAAAATTTTCTTACCTAATTATAATAGAAGAGGATTTGTGCTTTAAAAGTAATTACTGAGAATGCAAACCTATTAAATATTATTTCAAATATTATCCAGCAGTCATTACATTCCTCTGTTTTACTGCAACTTTAAAAATGGACAAGCATTCTATCTATAATTAAAATTAATTCTTTTTTTTAATTAAATCTTTATTGTTCAGAATACATTTGTTCCTCTTTTTTCCCCCCCCTCCTAACTCCCCTCCTCCCCGTTCCCCCCCCCCCCCCCCCCCCCCCCCCCCCCCCCCCTCT
>NW_005362626.1:4462427-4506832 GCF_000412655.1 Myotis brandtii | reverse complement strand
GGATCTGGAGCTCAGAGTCTGAAACTCCCTCCCGATTGAAAACAACAACCGCGCCCTCCACTGCTGGCCTGCTCCACATGCACTCCGAACCTTAGTATTTCACCTCCGCACTGCGCCTCCTCTGAGTCTCGGTATGGATTTCTCTTTCCTTCTAGTTGTAGAATCTCTCCTCAGTCAGCTTTCCTGTGGTTCTGGGTGATGTCCGTTCCGTCTTTTAGTTGTATTTTTGAAGTGGTTGTTCGAGGCAGCAAACTCCGGCGTTAACCTATGCCGCCACAAAAATAAACTTACTCTCAATATGAATGGCTATAAACCTGCCATATGGTGATACTCTTAGGTAAGTAATGTTATTTCTTGATAGCTTCTGTAATCTTTATAAGTCTGATTATTTTGTTTCCCTCCAGAAATTTAATTATATTATTTATCAATATTTGCCTATGGTCAGGCATATTACAAACATTTAACACAGTCCCTTTACTTCTAGAAAAGAAAATTCTGTTACTGAACTGCGTGAAGGCAAGTGTTTTCATCTCTTAGGCTTACTATTGAATTCTGATTCTCCCAGACGGGTGACTGAGGCATAGGCTTTGCTCACGAATCTTTTTTGTATGTTAAAAAAATAGTTGAATTTAATCACAGTATATATATAGTCAAAATTGATTTTTTACAGCTATTAAAAAGAAAGCAGCCCTGACCAGTAGCCCAGTTGGTTAGAGCATCATCTTAATACATCAAGGCACAGTATATATATATATATATATAGTCAAAATTGATTTTTTTACAGCTATTAAAAAGAAAGGAGCCCTGACCAGTAGCCCAGTTGGTTAGATCAATCCCTTGTGGGTTCAATCCCTGGTTGGGGCACATGCAAGGAGCAACCAGTGAATGCATAAATAAGAGAATGTTTCTTATCATTCTCTCTCTCTCTCTCCCTCTCTCCCATCCTTCCTCTCTCTTTAAGAATCAAAAATTTAATAAAGAGGAAAAAGAAAAAAAGAAGAGTCTGGATCTTGCCAATATCAATATACAATATCTAAGTTGGCTTAATAACTATTTTAGCTTTATAATATCCTTAGATGATAACCCAAAGGAAGTTTACCAACACAGCTGCATTTAGCATTGGATAGAAACTGAGGGGAAGTTTAACTAGTTTACCTAGATAATACTCATGTAGTTAATATCTAACCCTTGAATTTAGGCAATCTCTCCACCACCAATTAAGAGTATAGTGTTAGAAAAAAATGAATTAATAGGAGAGTAAATATAGACATGAATTGACACAGGGAGCTGTTCCTATAAAATAGTACCCTATAATCTAAAAGTTACACAATGCATAAAGAAGCACAACACAGGCTCCAGAGGACCTGAGTGAGTCACTGGAGAAAAAAAAAATCTAAAAGACAACCTGAGTAACATTCCTGAGGGTCTGGCAGATTAGGAATCAAATCCTTCCAAATGAAAATTACACAAAAGCTAAAATGAAAAGCTGTAACCTTACTGGTATCAGGAGGCTGTTGAAAATGTTGAAGGAACAGGCACCTGTTATAGGATTGTTCCCGGGGTGGGGGTAGTGGGGGGTGTCAGGTTAAAAATATCTCCCAGGCATGCCATGTGCTAAGATCGTTGTTACGGCTTTGGATGACTTACACTGGTGACACGAATCAGTTAGAAGCATTTAACAGCCAAGAAAAGTGATAGTTCCTGAGAACACCTAGTGCAGCCAAGAAATTCATTCTTCTTTCACACACGCTGAGACATTCTCACACACGGGATCTCAGTCTTGGAATGCCCTTTTGTGGATTGTCAAGTTTAAGAGAGTTGCTTTTGTTATACTGGATAAGCTTCACGTGCAGAAGGAAACTATAAAAATCTCTTGTTGAGCTGCTGGAGGAAGGAGTATGCATTACAAGATGTGAAATTTAAAAACAAATTTGATATTCTGTTATGTATAGTTTGTCCTGAGGATTATTAAGAACTGAAAAAATTTGTTTTTAGTCACTAAATATGCATTATATGTCAGTTTAGTCCACACGCTATCAAGTAATTTAAACTGAAGAAGTAAATTGATGATACATACATGATTGTATTTTTGGTAGTTTGACATTGTACCTGTCTTTTTTTTTTCATTAGGAAACTTTCAAGCCATGTAAAGTTACTTGTCCGTTTCAGGCATTGGTGGGGGTGAGGGACAGCTTGTTTCAAGAACATTCCCAAGATGTCCACTTACCCTCCAATCTTTCCTGTCTGTTGTATCTTCTCCGACCATGTGCCGCACTGTGCTGGTGGGCAACGCTGGGGATCACAGGGACACAGTGCCCTAAGTGAACGCTACTCGTCACCACAAATCTCAGCAAATGACTTGGTGCAGTGGTTGTGGGAGACTTCTCCCAGCCTCCTTTGCTTGCCTTGGTGATAATCATGAGCCATTAGTGTTCATAGAAAAGGAAGGAAACACTAAGAAAAGAACAATTTTAGATGGCATGCTACAGTTAGAATATGTGGATGGAACTGGTACGGGAAGTCAGAAAGGAGAAGTCTGACACCAGGGTTGAGGGTCCTGCCTCTGGAGTCAGACTGTCCAGGTTTGAAACCACATCCTGGTGCTTACCATGCTGTGAAGTCTTAAGAAATCTACTCACTGCTCTGAAATGCAGTTACTCGTTTATAGAAGGGACCTCAAAGCACCAAAATCATGATGATGATCGAATTGTTGTGAGGATTAAAGATCATAAAACAGTGAAACAACTTTTAGCAAAATCTGGGACATATACAGTGATCAAGACTAATTATAATTACAACTAGAGGCCCCATGCACAAAATTCGTGCAAGGGGGCTTGGCCCTCGCAGCCACGGCGGCTTGCCTAGGCCCTCACAGCCCTGGCTTCGTCCAGAAGGTCGTTTGGCTGTCCGGTCTAATGAGCATATTGCACTTTTATTATTTTAGATTATTATTATAGATTGTCCAAGGGGAAACATTCCCCGGTCCAGCATCTCTGCAGCAATACCTCCTTCAAGCCTCGACAGCAAGTACCTTTAACCACCACCACCACCGCCCCCCCCCATTTTGAGCGTATTTCACCTCATCATGGAGGTTGCTTTTGTCCTGTAATCTGTTTGGAAGAATAGATGCCAAACTCTGGTTGTTCTAGACCAACTCTCCGGTGCAGTTGTATCAAGAGAGTCCAGGTATTTTGCTCTATGAATCCAGTGCAGGTTTCGCCAACACAAACCTGATACATATTTGAGGTCTCCTGCCAGAATGACAGACCTTTACTCACTTCAATTTCCACAGCTGATGGAGGTGGTGCTTCTCAGTCGTGCATAGGTTGGGAAAATGTCTCTCCTCAGCATGCCTGCCCCTCTCTGCTTTGAAATCTGCCAGGTCTTCCCCCTAGTGAACTCACATTGTTCAGATACACTCTTCTTGACAAGTTCTCCTGCACACAAAACCAGGCTAAAGACGGCCCTTCACAAGCTCACTCGGCTCTTAGAGAAGTGCCCCTGTGTCCCCTGAGTCTGCCTGGGTGTGTGTGGAAACATCGAGCAGTTTTGAGGCGGTTGCTTTTTCTTCCAGCCTCAAACTTTTTTGAAAAATAAAGAAAATCACTTATTTATCTAATGTCTTTAAACAAACTGTAAAGTATAATATAATAGTCCACTGAGTTATATAATATTTCTTAGATTTATTTCCTTTTGTGACTCCATTATCCACTCTCAACACCCAGTAAGGAAAGTAGGGTCTTATTATCACATCTTAGCACTGGAGAGTAAGGGAATTTTCCAGTGTCAGAGATACTCAGCTCTGGCAGGAAATATTTGGTTATATAAACATTTAGTTTAGGGGTATTAACTAATTACTAATAAGTTATTTATATATGTAAATATATTGCCATTTTATGTTATGGATATAAAATCCAATAATAATAATGCATCAATATGAACAGCAAAGTGTCCCTTATTTTCTTTCTGGTTCACTGTGATAATTAAAACATTGGTATTTATCATTTCTTTATGGTACATTTTATACAATTTAACTTTTATTCCTAAGTATTATGTTGAACCATGTGAAATTGTCATTTGTGATCATCCTTAACCTACATAAACTGCAATTGATAATGATTCAAGCTAATAATAATACTAAGATTATATAGAGTATACAAAAGTTAGACATCTTAGCATAAAATACTTCATTTAGGTGACACTGTGCAGGAGGAGAGAATGAACAAAGAGAGATAATTTCTCATTATAATTTTGCATCTTCTTTCACCCCAAACCTGCATCTTATGTGTAGATCAATTATAAAGGTTAGGGATAACATACATCCCTCAACATATAATTACTAAAGAGCTAAATATGTTCTATTACAAAATACCCACCAAAGAACAATAATGAGGCCCAATGTATGCTAATTTACTTTTTTGAACATGAAAAATATCTTTGTATTTTTAGGAAATATATTGAAATATAGTTTCTGGACTGAAGTGTCAATTTCTTATTTTTAAATATATTTTTACTGATTTCAGAGAAGAAGGGAGAGGGACAGAGAGATAGAAACATCAATGATGAGAATCATTGATCAGCTGCCTCCTGTACGCCCACACTGGAGATTGAGCAACCACTGAGCCACACTGGCTTGGCTGAAGTGTCAATTTCTTTACAGAAAAATAATTAAATGTGAAAACTGGATATGCGTTCTCAATAGTTTTATATCGAGTTCAGCAAGTCAAACTGTTTTTATGACATACATTAAAAAATATAGGGGAGGTATTAATAAAAGTCTACTTGATGACCACACTGGGTCTGGATGTAGGTAAACATTAGGAAGACATTTCCGACAGTGGTTGCCAGCTGTGCAGACCATGTGGGAAGTACACACTCCATGGGCCAACATAAGGAGAAAAATCATGAGGCCTGCTGTAAAAGTAGAAAAACAGCAAGGTGACTTTATAATACATCTGGGAAATACAAGCCCAAAAAGTGAACTTTGATCCTTTGCAGTTGTTAAGTACTGACTGCAGAAAATGAATGACATATATTTGAAGTCAGCAAAAAAAGGTTGCGATAGTAACTGAAACAATTACTGAAAATGGGCAAGGTGAATCCAGAAAAACAGCAAATGGGGAAGATTGTCATTACGTTTCCCATTTCCTCCAATTTTTCATTCTATAAATGCTGTTTACAGACAGTCCTCAGCTTGCTTACTGACCTCTATCTAGAGAACAGAGAGACTCACATTCCCAAACAGAGAGCCCACATTTCTTTACCAAGACAACAGCCCAAACTGATCCTGAGGGAGTAGGGTGGGGAAATGTACAAAGCACTAAAAAGCATAAACAACTTAAAAGAACAGAGAGCAACACTGTAATTCGTTGAATTTAAGACGCCATATATTTTACAGAGCATCATTATTTTATGTAGCATTAAGGAGAAAAAAAAATCTAAGATAAACTATGGCCACAATGTTTCCTAATAATTTAGCTTTAGTTTTATTCTTATTAAAAGAGCTCTTTCATAATTATTTAGACAGTGAGTTTTATCACTTATCTATGTCATTCATAGACAAAAATTAAAAATACCAAATAAATTAGATTTTTTTTAAAGCCCAAAAAAGAACAACGACAATGGAAGATAGTCTTCCTCCAAAGAATATTTGTCACTGAGAAATATTTGTCCACGGCTCTATTTCTGTACATAATAACTTTTCTTTAGTACCGAGTCATAGTGTTGTCTTTGGAATATATTTCAAAAGGCAATTAAACTCATGGCATGAAGTTTACTTAACCGCAACTAAAGAAATGACGGTATGAACCCCAGGGGCTGAGTTTATCATTGCACAGAAGCTATGACAACTATAAATAACAGCCACCTATCTATCTATCTATTTATTTTTAAGGTTTATATATTCCTTACAAGAGGCCCCGTGCACAAAAATTTGTGCACTCAGGGGGATCCCTCAGCCCGGCCTGTGCCCTCTCGCATTCTGGGACCCCTCAGGGGATGCCCACCTGCTGGCTTAGGCCCGCTCCCCAGGGGATCGGGCCTAAGCTGGCAGTCAGACATCCCTCTGGCAGCCCGGGAGCCCTCGGGGGGTTGTCCACTTGCCAGCAGGAAGCAGGCCTAAGCTGCAGTCGAACATCCTAAGTGCTGCTGAGGAGGCGGGAGAGGCTCCCATCACCACCGCTGTGCTGGCAGCTATCAGGCTGGCTTGTGGCTGAGCAGAGCTCCCCCTGTGGGAGCGCACTGACCACCAGGGGGCATCTCCTGCATTGAGCGTCTGCCCCCTGGTGGTCAGTGTGTGTCATAGTAACCAGTCATTTCCAGTCGTTCTGCTGTTAGGGTCAATTTGCACATTATCCTTTTATTATATAGGATAAGAGAGAGAGGAAGGGATAGGGAGAGAGAGAGAAACATCAATGTAAGAGCAAAACATCAACATCCAATCGAACCAGCAACCTCTTGATGCACAGGACAGGATGATGCCCAACCAACTGAGCCGCACCACACTGGCCAGCGCAATGTGTTCTATATCTTAATCTGGTTAGTAGTTACCTGTGTACATAATCATGGACTGTACACTTCAGATTAGCATACTGAATATACTCTACCGCGGGTTTGTTATCCCTTAATTTAAAAATATTAAAAAATAATATATTTAAATAGTCTAACATGGTTTATTGGTGACTCAATTCAACATTCTTCACTTTGTTCCAGTTCTCAGATATATTTAAGTCACTTATTGTCAAAAGTAACTCTCCCAACAGACTTAGTCTGGTATAGGTCATTTACTCTTCAGTGGACTTGAGTTCAAGTGCCTTGTTTTCCCTCCATCAGCAAACTGACATCAACAAATTAATTACTGTTTTAGGGTCCATGAGCAGAACAATATATGTTCAGCATGAAACCAGCTGTGGTATTTGAGGTTTTAGAAGAGTAAAACAGAATCACAGAAAGAATTACAGAAATGACCTAGGAAGTTGTGCATTTAAAATATATGTTACCAGGACAGCAATAGAAGGAGAGAGATTCACCCACCTCCTACTATTCACTTTTGCAAAATTCAGTCTACTTTGAATACACTGGCTTAGATATATTATGAATAAAAATAAGTTTTGCAGAATGATACAAAAACATAAGCAGAAAGCATTAGGTTAAGTGCATTATATGAACAAATTAATTATTAATTTCACCCCTTCCTCCCCAAACAGCACTTTACAGTGACCTTTTTAAAAGTTCCTTGTAAATTAGGGACAATACTGTACTAAAATACAGTTATTTCAAAGTAAACATGAAGTGTTCAAAGGGATTTTTGTCTGCATATATTATGTTGGTTGCAATGTGTGCAGGTCTGAATTTCAAGTTGCTCCTTGGAGAAATGTGTAAAAGGCAAAACCTATCCAGAGAATAATCGGGGATGTATAAAATTTGGAAATGTGCAGATGCTTTGATTTCACAATATAATTTTCAGAATATCTGCCTAAGGGCACGTACTTTTAAGGACATGTGATGCAACTTAATTTAAAACGTAAAAAATTCAAAACAGCCTAAGCATTCCAGAGCTGGGAGCTGGTTTGGAATTCAGTGCTTCATCCAATGGAACACTTAGTAGCCACTGAAATTACAAGGTAGACATATGCATTATGACACTGAAAATTGCTCTTTATTAAAGGAAAAATTTTAATTGCTAAAAATATATAGAATGCCATATATATTATACACCTAATTACCAAAGGCTATTTTCAGGTGATAAACAATAGAAAATCTTCTAGAGCAGTGGTCGGCAAACTCATTAGTCAACAGAGCCAAATATCATCAGTACTTCTTCAAAATAGACTCGCCCAGGCCGAAAACCGACTTCTGCGCATGGGCCACGAAGTTTCAATCGCACTGTACGTGTGCCCACACGTGGTATTTTGTGGAAGAGCCACACTCAAGGGGCCAAAAAGCCGCATGTGGCTAGCGAGCCGCAGTTGGCCGACCGTGGTTCTAGTGTATTTTTAAGTTTTTACATTAAGCAAAAATTGTATATACTCAGCAAAATCACAAATCACAATTCTGTTTTTTCAAACCTGCAACAGCATGAATTAAAAGGTGAAGATCATATTCTGATCCAATCATAAACAGCATATTTTGTCAATAGCCCCAAAATTACATGTAATAAATCAACAATGAAAATGGTCCAATTTTTTCCCAATTTTCTCATGAAAGCAACTAATTTTGTCTTAAGTAATAGAGCAATATTTAAAGTATCTTTGTAAAAACATATTAATTGTGAGAGTAATCACAGACTTTGCATAATTCTGTTTCTCAACGAATTCTATATTCAATTAGGAGATTGGTGAAGATGAAAAATGAATTTACAACTGGCCATATAATTGAGAAAGTAATAGCTCTATAAAAGAGGCTTTTATTTGTCTGTCTCTTGAATACATATTTCAAATCACCACATACATCACTTATTTAAGAATTAGATATTCTATTTTCTGACACCCAGCTGCTATTTATTGTGTTGCAAATATCTATTCTCTGTTTCTTTATATTGCAATGCTACATATTTAAGTAAGGAAGTGCCTTTCCCTTTGAGATTGAGTAGGGCACTAGAAATATTAGAAAAAATCGTCCACACCCTGAAGAGAAAGAGAGGTTTTAACTATTGTTATCCATTGCTCATTTTTCCAGCATCTACTGAGACCCCAGTTGCCAAGGTTGGCCATTCAGGCTTGTATGTCACAGCCTCTGACTGCAAAGGGACACAGCCTTGTAGGAAGCCAAGCTATAATCACCTGGAGCAAAGCGTCCTCCGAAGGCCAAGAGCAGAGTGCAATGGGACCCTTGGCTGCGGCTGGATGAATGAGAGAGTCAGAGAAATAATTTGCTAAGGACATTCAAACTGCTTAAAATACAACCTCCTTTATCATCGCAATCATGATCATTTAATCAGAAATAAGATATCACTTCAGTTTATAACAAAGCTATTTAAAAAATTAAAAAATAGAATCATCTCAAATGTATGTTAGTGCATTCATAGTCATACAAAGCAGGTTAGGAGTCTTTTAGAGGAGGGACTAAGCTAGAATTATATCCATTCGACCATGTCAACAAACCGGAAAAAAAAGACCAAGAAGGGACTTCGAATGATTGGCAGCTAGGAGACATGAGAAACAATATTGGAATGAAGATTTGTGTAGGAAAGAGTCAAGAGCTAGGACAAATCATGCTTGTTAACAAACGATAAGTAGCATTTTCTGTGTACCAGGCACCATTTTATGTAAAAGAGTTGGTAATGTTAAAAGACTGCAAAGAATATATATATATCATATAGTATATGTACTATATATGAAGTACTTAAAATTTTAATCCATCAGCTAAAGTTTCTGTTGAGGAGTTTGGAGTAGGTTATCATGATGACCACATTTGGATTTTAGAAAAGTAACTTTGACAGTAGTGTAGTTCAAACGTGGAAGGCCTCTGGTTAGACAGATGTTGGAAAAATGATACCTATTCAAGGTTTGAATCAAAAAGTCTGTATCAGTGATGTGACCACTGGAATGGAGAAGAGGAGTCTGAGCCAAGAGTACGGGGTAAAACAACCTAAATTTTGTAAGCAGTTGGATGTAGGTATGAGAAAATAGGATATCTATGTTGACTGTAAGTTTTCTCTGTAGATTCAGTGGATGAATGCTCTAGTCACTAAATAAAAGTTGTAATAGGAGAGAGAGGATTAAGAGCTTGTCTTACAAATGCTGGATTTCAGGAAGCTATGTCACTTCCTGGTAAAAATGATCTGTAAGCAGGAGGAAGTGCAAGGTTCTAAATGCATATCTGTGCAGTTACCAGGAACTTTTTTTGAGCAGCAGCAAGATCTGCAAATAGAATAGGCATAACCCCATAGAAATATGAAGATATACTCGTAGATAAAGTATAATTGGTTGTGGCAAATTTTGTGGTTGACTCAAAAATCTCTATTTCTCATCATGGTCAGTCTAAGCAAGGTTTAGACTTGAGAGTGTAGACCAGAAATGAAGAAGTGATTTTATTCTGTCTACTGAGCTGTGTGGAGAAGTTAGATGGTAGGATTTTTGGAAAAGCATTTCTTTACCTTAAGTAAGAGACAAAAAGAAACAGTTTTTCTCTTCTGTCTCTGGGATGCAAGGCTTCAAAGTGCTGTAGCTACATTACTATAGGTTTTAGAATAAAATCAGCCTGGAAAACAACAGATTGAAAGGACAGAAAGAATCTGGTTCTACCAACACTGGGGTCACATTGGATTTCCTTGATGTGAGGTAATAAGTTTTCTTACTATTCAAGCCATTTGAATTTAGGGCTTCTGTCACGTGAAATCTTAGTTCCTGATAGTGATAGTTAATTTTGTGTTAACTTGACAAAATTGTGGTGACAAAATGTTTGATCAAACATTTGTCTACATGTTTTTATAAAGATTTTTTTAGACATGATTAACATATACAATCAGTTAACTTTAAATAAAGCATATTATTGCCCAGCTGGCGTGGCTCAGTGGTTGAGCGTTGACCTATGAACCAGGAGGCCATGGTTCGATTACCGGTCAGGGCATATGCCCGGGCTATGGACTTGATCCCCAGTGTGGAGCATGCATAAGTCAGCCAATCAATGATTCTCTTTCATCATTGATGTTTCTATTTCTCTCCCTCTCCCTTCCTCTCTGAAATCAATAAAAATTATATTTAAAAATAAATAAAATAAAGCATATTGCCTTCCATAATGTCTGTGGGCCTCATCCAATCAGCTGAGGCCTTAAGAGCAAAAGTGAAGGCTTCTTGAAAAAGAAATTTGGCCTCCACATTGCAAAATAGAAATTCTGCTGCAGTTTCCAGTTTTCAGACTCAATACTGCAATGTCAGCTCTTACCTACATCTTCAACCTGACAGTTTGCCCTGTGAATTTTGGTCTCTCCTATTCACATTCCTTAAATCTCTCTTAACATATTAGTACACAACTGATGCTGTTTCTAGGAAGAAATTGACTAATACTTTGATGCAGTAGCTTGACTTTATAGTTATTATTTCCAAATTATAGGTAATAATGATAATTTATAGGAAATAAATATAATTACATAAAATCCATCATCTGATTGTTTTTCTTTTAAGGAAAAAAAATCTACATTTAGTATGTATCTGGAAAACTAACAGATTTAAAAAATCTTAGTTTTAGGTTCATTTCATTAAATTTTTATTCATCTAAAACTAGTGTTTTCAAAAATACTAAGTGAATATTTTTATGATTATTTTTAACTTGAATTGAACATGGCCTATTTTACTTTGCTCCACTTCTTTTGTGCTCTCTGGATCTGGGTAAGTTTTTCATTTATTCTTTTATAATGGCAGAATTATCTTACTTTTGTTTTGTACAAGGAATTTTCCCACAATAAGATTAAAAACAATGTGAATACTCATCAAATTATGATGCCCATGTGTTGAATTACTAAAATGGTAGGTTTTTTTTAAAATGAAAATGATTATTCTGTTTTCATTTTGTATGCTGCATTAAATTAATCATTGTAATTTATATTTGATGAAACAATTTTAAAGTGTTTGCCAATAAAACACATGAAAAATGGAACACAAATCCAACAGCAATTGCCATGAGATAGGCATCACTATGAGGGAAAAAATCTATTATCCATAAAGTGAAAAAATATATGAAAATAATTATACATTCTTGGTAAAAAAAAAAAGTACTATAAATTTAAGTGAATAATGAGATGTGGTGTTGTAATATGCTATATGAGTTAAGTCTCAAAGGAGGTGAAAACAATTTTGCAAAAAAATGATGAGATATAAAAATTTTCCAGTAACTACAGAATGTAGGCAGTTTTATTATTATTATTTTTTTGACTTAGGAATCATTAGGATATTGTAAATTCCACATAGAATCAGATGTATCTTTCATTTGCCTGATTGATCTCAATCTGAAATACCATCAAGTATATATTGAATGGGATTAATAACCAAAAGCCTCAAAAATGTAAGGCTAAACTACAAACATTCTAAATATCCATCAATGACTTTTCATGGATTTATACAGTTAGTTTTTAAGTGAAAGTAGGTAGATATAATTAACAGGTGTCTATCGGTGTACTTTAGCCCGAAACTTGCTGGTGGCAAAAATGATGGAAGTGAAGCTGTCCTACTTTGGGCACATCATGAAAAGTCAGGTTCCTTGGAAAAGACATAATGCTGGAAAAATAGAAGTCAGCAGGAACAGAAAAGGACCAAATATGAGATGGATTGACTCCATAAAAGAACTGAGCAGGGAAGGAGAGGACAGGACATGTGGACATCACTGAATCTATAGCTGACTCTACTCATAGCACGTAACAATAGTAACACAGATGTAATGGGAGCACATACTTAAAAGATGTTGTGGAAAGCTGCAAAATCTTGATTGCCCTTACTTAATTGGCCAACATTTTCATTTTTTGGAAGGGTATTTATTGGCTAAATATATGCTAGTAGTCTAATTGTGCTGAACATTATGCTGAAGGGCAAAGTGATGGAAAACACACGTGTGCCTGCTTTCCTATGCGTGAGCCTGCCATTCATGATTGCGGATCTGGGGCTAAAAAACACACGGACATGCAGATACTGCAACTTTATGACAAATAAACGATCAAAACAACAAACAGGATGAAAATCAAGCAATTTATTTGGCAACAAGGGGCAAAAACTGGGTAAAAAATACCCTGGATAATGATATGTATCACTAGAGAGAAATAATGACTAAGTCTCCAAGTTCATATGAACACACATGCACATTCAAATACACCCAGAGAATCATGGACACATACACATTTTTATATTTCCCAGCATTAACCAGCCATATATGTGTTGGGCTTTTAATATACATATCTATTAATTTTGGCCTGTTGTGCATGTGAAGTGCTCTGAATTGACACGGATAATTATTTACTTTAAAAAGTGACCACATGTTTCCCCACACTGAAATTCTTATCCTGGGTAACACAATAAAAGCCAGGTCAAATGTCCTATGCATAAAAATTTGATGTCTGTACCATAAGTAAGGAATGGGGTGAAATGAGTTATCTCCACTCACAATGGGGAAAGAGGCAGCTGCTCTTTTCCTCTCCTAACGGGGTCTCCTTGGAAATGGTATGGGGCTGGGTCCTCCCTCCAATTCTTTAGAATAGGAATAAAACTCTCCAAGAGTTCAGTAAATTATGTATCTCCAGCCCTGACTGGTTTGGCTCAGTGGATAGAGTGTTGGCCTGCAGACTCAAGGGTCCCGGGTTCGATTCCAGTCAAGGGCATGTATCTTGGTTGCGGGCACATCCCCAGTGGGGGGTGTGCAGGAGGCAGCTGATCGATGTTTCTCTCTCATCGATGTTTCTAACTCTCTATTCCTCTCTCTTCCTCTCTGTAAAAAATCAATAAAATATATATATATAAAAAAATTATGTATCTCCAATATCCCTGTTGTCATTCCTCCTTGAAAGGTGGGAGTTTTCCCAATTTCTAGAGTTGTAAATTAATTTTTTATTTTCAGGAGAAATAATTAGAAACTTATTCTTAGCCCAGGATCCCATTTCAGCAAAATTAGTTCAGAAAACCCTGTGTAGAAAAAAATGAAGACATTTTCTCCATGATGCCACAATAGTCAAACAACATAATTCATTACACCTGATAATAAAAATGGTAAAGAAAATTAATGGGGTGCTGGGGCAAAATTAAAGGGGCATTTTTAAATGGTCAACAGAAACATGCCTGAGGAGGTAAATTTTAAACTAATACATGAAAGTGAAAAGGAGCAGACTATGAATTTTTAGGCAAAATTAATAGCAAATGAAAGAACTTCCTGAGACAGGAAAAAGTTCAGTATATATAAAATTAAAATAATAGTAGTAATAAATAAGATTATTGAAAATGAGGTAAGGGAAATATGTTGAATTTAATTTCCATGGTTTATTTTCTGGATGAATTTCCTGAGTTTTGACCCTGTTCCTGTGGGAGTATCATTGAAAATCTTTACTATCCTATATAATAAAAGTCTAATATGCTAAGTGTCCAGTTCAGTTAGCCGTTCAACCAATCAAAGTGTAATATGCTAATGATATGCTAAGGCCACTCAACTACTCGCTATGATGTGCACTGACCACCAGGGGGCAGACACTCCGACCAGTAGGTTAGCTTGCTGCTGGGGTCCGGCCGATAGGGACTGAGCGAGATGGGTTGGACACACCCTGGAGCCCTCCCGCGGCCCCTCCGGCTGGCCAACCTCCTGCATCCCTCCCTGGCCCCGATCATGCACTGGTGGGGTCCCTGCGGGGAGCAGACCTAAGCCGTCAGTCGGACATCCCCTGAGGGCTCCTGGACTGCAAGAGGGCGCAGGATGAGCTGAGGGCCCCTCTACCCCCACCCCCTGCCCTGAGTGCACAAATTTCATGCACTGGACCTCTAGTATTGTATAACAAACTAAGTTATGAGGAAATACTGTATGTTGGCTAAGAATACAGCTACTAGAATCAGACTGTTCTGCCATGAACACTGGCCTCCAGACCACCATTGGTATAAATTAAGTATAAGAAAACTGTCCCTTAGGAACTTGTGCTTTAAGATACCTGTTCTCAAACAACTCTGCGTGCACCAGTATCAACTGAAGTACTTTTAAAACATGGATGACTTGGCCCCACCCCAGAGCTTCTTATATAGTAGGTCTGATTTGAAACTCAAGAATTTACATTTCTAAGATGTTTCCAGTTGTTGCTGCTGATGTTGCTGGTGGTGCAGAGACCACATATTGAGAGGGAATTCTAGATTCAAGAGCTCTAAATATGCTGTTTTCCGAGGTTTGCATTACTGGCAGGAAGAATAAGAAAGCTGTGGTATTTTCCATGGTCCAGGAAAATCCCCATTGCACACTCTCCTCAACAATCACAGTCTTTTCATCTCATGTGTCACAAAGAGACCTTGCAGATTAATCATAATCACATGGGCATCGTGATGATAAGTCCAGGGCACCAGATAAGCTCTCATCTCCTACACTGCAATTCTCCTATGCTTCTACACTTCTCTGTTTCACTTTCCTTAGCCTATATTTCCATATAGGTCCCAAAACCCTTCCAAAGTGTCCTCTGAAACTCACTGTTAATCACCAACAAAACATTCTCTATTCTCAACCGCTTCTCTTTGACTTCATGTTTAACTAAAATTGGACTCTTCTCCACAGCCATTGCATCCCCTGCAGTCCCCTCAAGCAAGAGATGTTTTTCTTCCATACCTCCTTCTATTTGGCATAGAGCTAAAGTAGATATCTCTGTTTCTCTTCATTGCCATTTCCAAACCCTTCTCCCTTCCTTTTTCCTAAACTTTGTCCCCAGCTTTGAATGTCATGTCAGCTGCCCACTCTGTTGCATCATCTCCTAATCAGCTGTTTTGATGAAGATTTTATCACCTGGTTCACTTGGTCTCTGACAAAAATTTTGACTTGATTCATGATCATTTCAGTCTATGAACCTTTCAGAATAGTTCCTTGAGAGATTGTACCCTCTATACACTCTGAGTCATTCATTCTCGGGACATATCCCACATTTTGTTATTGATTCTGTTGAATTTAATTTCCTAAACAAAATGAAAATACATTCCTTGTATAACCCCCCCCCAAATAAAATAAATATTCATTCAGATATATGGAGATTTGGAATTCAAAACTAAGCCATATTTCTAGATTAATGAAAATATCAGTATATAACATCATATAAAGAAAAGTCAAAGCAAACTGAAGGTTATTGAAGCTTAATAGGATCCTTTTCATAACACTCAAAGAAATTTGTTAATAGAAAACTTTTTTATTGAGTGGTTGCATTCAATTTGGATAGCATACACACTTTACACTGCATATCAGAGACAATAAAATGGCCAAATACAGATGTTTCAGCCATCTGTTAGAAAAGAAAAAAACTATTTCAAAACTTCGATTGAAAGGATAATTAACAAATGAATAAAATGGAAATAGAGTCATTACTATTAATTTACGTTTAATTCCACATGAAAAATTGGCAGATTTCAGGTCTCATTAGTATTATTGAGACTGTTAAAACAGAAAAAAATATCATTTTCTCATGAAATATTAGAAGACAGTCCCACTCAATAAAGAAGCAGGCTAGATTAATCTACTCATTTATTCGACAATCTCATCCAACAGCCCAGTCTGCAGCATTAGTCCTAAGTTTAGGCAAAGCTCCTGTTTCTGAACTTCCGACATTCACTGTCTAATAGTAGAGTGGCCCTGGAAAACACTCCTTTTCATTCATCCATCCATAAGAAAAGCAGTGGGAAATCTTCACAATTTATGTTTAGGCTTTCAATACTTTCAGTCATTAAGATTTGCCTATTTTGCACTATGATATTGTGATTAGTAATAAGAAATAGATATTTGCTCCTCATTCCCAGTTCTATCTCAGAGCTTCTGAAACCCTTGGAATTTCCTAAGTGAAGTGAGTCATAAAGGAGTATTTTATTATTATTATTATTATTATTATTATTATTAATATTTATGAGGTGACTTTTGTAATGCACCTACGAATGGGGGCAGGTTGCCAGAAGAACCAATCAGGTGAGGGGGGGCTAGTGGTAGAGTCAATTGAAAATGAACAATGATTTAAACAATCATGTTTATGTAATGATGTTGCCTCTGGTAACATGTAGAGATTTGGAGAGGGTGGCTTGCTCATAAAAGTATGGATGCTCCAAGCTCTTTCCCTATACTTTGCCATAGTCATCTCTTCCATCTGGCTGTTTCTGAATAACATCCTTTAATAATACACTGGTACTCTATTAGGTAAATGTTTCTGAGTTCCATAAGCAGCTCTAGCAAATTCATCAAACCCAAGGAGGAAGTCACAGGAAACTTGGATTCCTGGCCAGTCAGTCTGAAATGCTGGGGTGGAGTGGGTACACAGGCTTGTAGGGCTGAACCCTTAGCATGTGGGATCTGACTCTATCTCCAGATAAACAGTGTCATAAGTGAGTTGAATTTAGGAGAACCAGTTGGTGTCTCAGAGCATTGTTTTTTGGAGATGTAGGGAAAAATCCCCTCCACCCCTGCTCCAGTGATTAGTAGCTTAGCAAAGATTCAACAAGAATCTGTAAAATGGGGAATTCTTAGAAAACTGTAGTAGGCACTGCAGTACTACATAGAAAGATTTGATGGAAAGGGAAAATAAATATGTAAAGATAAATGTTTCTTTGTCTTACATTTATATAAAGCCAACCCTGTTGAAATACATAGCAGAAAACAATGCAAATAAATGTTTTGTGCCTTTATAATTTAAAGACCAACAACAGTACTCACCAATTTCAATTAAGCCAAGATTATATCTAAAACTGAGTTCAACTTTTATCTACAATAATCATAAAGTTGACTGAAAATAATGGGTTTTAGTGTGAGGATTAAAATCTCTTTGTTACTGTAACAATCATAAGAACATATTAAATTAAAACATAATTATAGAGTTTGATTAATAATACCAACAATTTCAATGACTGGATATATAAAAAAACAGAAATTACATTTAGGTAAAATAATCTTATAAATACTTCATAGAGCTAATATATTCTTACCAGGGTGCAGCTAAGAAATTTGTAGGAAGAAACAGTGCAACAAGAATTCCAATCATATTACAAAATTAAGCCAAATTAAATAGAAGCCTTTATAATAAGACTTTTTTTAAAAAGCACGTGGGGCTAGATGACTGTTAAAGAACACAATTCAGCCCTACCTGGTTTGGCTCAGTGGCTAAAGCGTCGGCCTGCGGACTGAAGGGTCCCAGGTTCGATTCTGATCAAGGGCATATGCCTAGGTTGCGGGATCGATCCCCAGTAGGGGGCATTCGGGAGGCAGCTGATCCGTGAATCTCTCTCATCATTGATGTTTCTATCTCTCTCTCCCTCTTCCCTTCCTCTCTGAAATCAATAAAAATATATTTAAAAATTTTTTTTAAGTAACACAATTCAACTTAGTAACTGAAGATCTAATTGGCTTTTTTAAACAAGTCATGAATCAAGCTTCATCCCACTTAGCAACTAGAAGGACATTCAGAGAGGTTGTAGAAAATGGGAGGTTTTATAGAAAGGAGAGTGGGGCAAGGGAGCTATTAACCAAAGATAAGAAGGGATTGTTTTTAGATCAGGACATCTTTTGAGAGGAAGGAAAAGGGTAAGGGTCTTACCATGCAAACTGCCTCTTACTTCTAGAGGGATGGAGAGGACCTAAGTGACAGATTACCTCTTAGGTGTTCAGAAAATTCCATACTGGTTGGTTAAGATTATATTTCTAGGAAAGGCTGAAACAGCAAGCAATTGGATCAGGTACTAAATCTGGTTTGGTATCATGAGCTTTAACTCAACTGAGGCCCTGTAGGGTCTGTGATTTTCTCTTTAATAATACTATATTGAAAAATTCAGAAATATCATAAAATGTGATTAAACCCATAATATAAACTCAGTAAATACTTGAAATAATGAATTGATTTACTGTTTCAAACTAACTAGAGATTTTTACATAAATTTATTTAAATCAGAGCCACTAATCAGAATGCTTCACCTCTGAATGCAGGACCTGAGTTACATGTGGCTTTATGTATAACTCAGAGCTAGACCACTATAATCCCTTCGACAATAAACTCTGAATTACTGAGTTTCCCTCAGTAACTGCCTCCTAGGGCAAGTCATTTAAGCTTATTGATTCACAAGTTCCTCATTTTTAAAAAATATTAAGAATATTAGCCCTAGCCGGTTTGGTTCAGTGGATAGAGCATCGGCCTACATACCAAAGAGTCCTGGGTTTGATTCTGGTCAAGGGCACATTCCTTGGTTGCAGGCTCCTCCCCAGCTGGTCCTGATCAGGGCTGGTGAAGGAGGGAACCAATCAATGTGTTTCTCTCACAGCAATATTTCTCTCTGTCATTCCCTCTCTCTTCTGCCCTTGGAAAAATCAATGGAAACATATCCTCCGGTAAGGAATAAAAAAAAAATAACAATAAAATAAAGAATATCAAAGTTTTCTTATGGGTATTAAATAAGATAATGAACTGAAGATGCTTTTTTTTCTGTTACATAAAGCACTAATTACTATAAAAAATCATAGTAATTATAAATAAGGTGTTAAGAACATACGTAACTCACCCCAATCAAATAGCCTAAATAAAAATCTCTCCTCTCAACTCCAAAAATTATCCAGAACAAATAAAGATGATCCACCCAACGAAACTAATTAAAATTTGTTTTAATCAAGTCCAATTGAGAGGTGTTAGAAACAGGATTAGGCAGGCAGGGCAAGGGGTGAAAGGAAGGAGGAAATACGGACATGACCTTTGGAGCCAGCTAAAACTGTTCCAGGGCAGGAGGAATAGGGATACTGAGACACAAAAGTTAAAACAAGGCCAAACAGCTGGGCAATTTGCAGCCAGCTTGTAACTAACAAACCATTATCTTCCCCAGCCAAGGACACCAGAGCAAATGGTTAAAAAAAAAAAAAAAAAAACCTACTTGATGAGAGAATGCAGAAAGCGAGGGGAAAGAGGAAAGAAAACAGGACCCTTTTACCCACTAAGCCAGTGGTTCTCAACCTTGGCTGCACATTAGAATCACCTGGGAATCTTTTTAAAATCCTGATTTCTGGGCCTTATCCTCCGGAAATTCTGTTTCTTTGTTACTAATGTTGTGGCCCCACCCCATAACAAAGAAACAGAATTTCCAGAGGATGAGGCCCGGAAATCAGGATTTTAAAAAGATTCCCAGGTGATTCTAATGTGCAGCCAAGGTTGAGAACCACTGCCCTAAGCAGAGAAGCCAGCAGTCTCAAGGCTTGGCCAGATAAAGTTGCCAGGTGTTTTTCATGAATTCTGGGAAAGCCACAACAAAGCAAAAAAGGAACCTTGAGAATTAATCGGTATCAAAAGAGTCAGCAGAGGAATGTTGAAGCCTATGGACAGGAGGGTGTATGATGCCTTGGACCCCCACTCAGTCTGCTCTTCAGATTAGCCAAGAGCCTGTCTGTGCTTCTTGAGCCACAATATAAACTGCTTGCTTTGCTTTGCTTTTTCAATAAAGATGCATGCTTTAATTGCTTTAATAAATTGGATTTTCACAACACAGTCAGGGTCTCTCATATAAATTCATTTATATGAGAAGACTAAGAGCAAGGCTGGGGACAGCCCTCTCCCACTGGCTCAAGGGGCTGTCCTGTCCAGTAACTCTTCTCTGGTGTTGTAAGGCCAGAGAAAAACCCCCTCCTCCTATGTTTTAACTTTAACTTTAACTGACCTTTCCAGTAAACTCTGGTGCTCTGGTGTAGTCACAGCAGAGCTATTTTATCTCTTCCTGGGATCGTTTATGCAGGACAGACCACCCTGGCCCCTCAGGAAATGAATCAACTGCTAACACAAACCAGACCTGTCCCTTCAAGAGATGAGTTAACTGTTAACCCAGTTTCCTGACATTCCAGGCCACCTGCATGTGGTTTTTGCCTTTATAAACCCATGTTCTGCAACTGCTCGGGGCTCCCAGTCAGCCAGCACTTCCTTCGGGTTGCTGCATGCCTGCCTGAGAGACCCTGCGCCGCGCTTGTAATTAAACCTCTTGCTTTTGCATCAAGTCTTGGTCTCGGCGTTTGACTTGGGGTCGTCGCCCACTCCGTCAGGCACACCGGGGGTCTTGGGACCTCACATTTGGGGGCTCGTCCGGGATTAGGGCGGCCACCCCTCAAGCGCTTGGATCAGTCTTGGAGGTAAGCAGACTCCGGAGTCGTTCAGTGTTTGTCTTGTCCTCTGTTCGTTCTTAGTTTCGGTTTTTCGGAACGGCAGGTTGTCGGCTCCGTGAGGAGTCGGCTCCTCTGGTTGGAGGGTCTTCGACCAGAAAAACTGCCACCCTGGGGGACGCCCCAGGGACAAGCGGTGACCGAGAAGTCTTGGTCACTTCTGGCTGTCCGGCGACGGGCACTTGCGTGTCCGGCCGGGCTAGCGTCAGGGAGGGATATCGACCCTCAGCAGGCATTTTGTATCCGTTCAGGTTTGTGTGGTTTCGGTGTCTCGTTGCATCGCTTTTTGTTCTTTCTCTTTGTCTTCTACTTCTCTTCTCCCATCCAGGTAACATGGGCCAAGTGGAGCTACAACAGTGTCGGTGAGAGGTGCCTATAACAAAACCACAGAAATGCTGGTCTTGCAGAAAAACAGAATGCCACAAGACAAGAATGTTTATCTTACACGTGCAAAAGGTTGGAATAGATAGGGGAGGAAGAGGAAAAAAGGAGGGGGAGCACCAGCTGGGTTTTAAAACTGTTGCTGGACAAAGAAGATAGAGGAACCAATCAGAAAGTGACCTGGGTAGATAAAGAACAGGCTTTGGGTAAATATAAAACCCCTAGGCCAGTGAGCCTTAGTGGCAACCCATTAAGGGGACCCATCCCTGTGTGGGGAGTTTGTATCCACTTACAATAAATGTCCACACTTTTGCTTAAATCTTCTGGTCTGTGATTTTTATTCTTCAATTTCATGAGACACAATCCATGGAAGAACATCGGCTCACCATTCGGGTAACACAATGACATAAGCAGGAGGCAGAGAATACTCCAAACACCTAAATCCAGCAATTCCAGCTTGAGAGTCCATTCAGGGGCAAATCGGGCAAGGAGATACTCTGTGGAAAACAGGACAAGGAAGAAAGAACTAAAGATGCTCAGGTCACTAATCTTCAGAAATGCAAATTAAAATCACAATGAGATAACACCTCACACCTGTCAGAATGGCTACCATCAATAAAACCTGTAGATTATTCATCACAAAGTGGAAATGATACTTTAACAATAAAGAAAACCATGTGATCCAACTGAATGTCACCAGGTGTTGGTACAAACGCACATCATGTGAATCTAATCATGAGGAAACAGACAAAAGCAATTGTCTGACAACTGACCTAGGTTCTTCCAAATTATCAATGCTATGGGGAAAAAAAAAGGCCTGGAGCATTACTCTAGATTTTAAAAAGTTAAAGAAAGATGAAACCTTAATATAGTGCATATTTAAAATGGATTTTGTATTAAAACAATGCTATAAAACCTATCAGGAAATTGAGCAATTTGAAAATGTTATCAGTGCTAAATTCTTTTAATGTGTTCATTTTACTATTGTAATATCAGAGAGCATCCTTGTTCTTTGAAAACTCATGCTAAAGTACTTAGCAGTGAAGTGTATTATGTCTACAACATTTTCAAATGGTTCATCAGAGAAAAATATGATTACATATATTTATCTAAAAGAATAAGAAATATAACGAAATTGAAATAATTTTGGTATAAAGGATCCGAGGATGCTCATTAAACTATTCATTCAACTTTTCTGTGTATTTGCAATTTTTAGCATAAGTTATAGGAAAAAGTATACTTGAATTCTTACCTGGGCTATCAGGCATCATAATACAATGTTATTAGGCTGCTCAATATATTCAAAACCAACTGGAAAGGTACAATAAATTTCATATATCATCAACTTTTCCAAAATAATAGTTGTAAAATTCGTCATTGGTTACAAAAAATATTTTGAAAATAACTTGTTAAAATAACCCTTAAATTTCGTGGATTTAGTTTTCTCTTAAGAAAATCACAACATAAGAAAATAGTGCCGAAACCGGTTTGGCTCAGTGGATAGAGCGTCGGCCTGCGGACTGAAAGGTCCCAGGTTCGATTCCGATCAAGGGCATGTACCTTGGTTGTGGGCACTTCCCCAGTAGGAGATGTGCAGGAGGCAGCTGATTGATGTTTCTCTCTCATCGATGTTTCTAACTCTCTATCTCTCTCCCTTCCTCTCTGTAAAAAATCAATAAAATATATTTTAAAAAAGAAAAGAAAATAGTATTATCCCTATCCTATATATTTTATAATGTTAACTGAAAACATGGATCCTGTCCAAAAAATATATATCTGGCAAAGGAAACCGCCATGTATAATACTGAAGGCAAAGTCTTCAGATCATGGCTTAACTAAAATGCTGATGGGCTGTGGCAGTGGCACTCCCGGGAACTCAGCTTTCCTCCTTGCCAGTACCATCACCATGACAACCTCAATTACATGTACTCATCAGCTAATTGATACTTCATTGGGTTTTAACATCTTGTTCCATGTTCTTCACTGAGAACACCAGAAAGGACTTTCGCTCTAGAAAGATCACAGCAATAAAAGGCCTTGACCCTGGTCAATCTCATGCTAAAAGTCCAGGGTATTAAATAACCAATCTGGCTTCTCTCCCAGCACAATTACCCATCAAAGTGTGGATCTATGTTCATACATCAATTTTTGAGTGAAGAATAAAATAAATATGGCCAGAAAAAAGTGCTAAAAAACCTATCAAATACATTAATTTTGGTGCACTTACTTCTCTTCTTCAATGTCAATTTTTAAAAGTACAAAAATTGCTACTGACATGGCATTCCTCCTTTGCTGTTGATCACAACTTGTCAAATTTTTACTGGAATACTTTCATAATAATTTTCAATTTCCCAATTACTACCAACTTCTTAATGTGAACTATCTAAAATATATTTATTATACTTCATTCATTTTCCTTTGTGAAAATATTAGTAACTATTTAAGTGTGTATTGTTTTTTTCATATAAATTGCATTTTGTCCTATATCACCTTGCTAACATTTATCAAAATTCCTACTAGACTTGAAGTCCAGTCAGGGTGCCCAGCCTTTCTTAGTTACCATGGAAAGCCCAGTTGATAGCACAAATTCAGGGTTGCCAATTGTGGCAGGATGAATGATAGCCCCTCCAAAAATGCTCGTGTCCCACTTTTCAGAACTTGTGAATATGTTGTCCTATATGACAAAAAAAAAATGTATATCAGATAGTTAAGGATTTGGGGTTGGGGAGATGATCCTGGATTATCCCACTGAGCTCTGTGTGACCCCCTGGGATTTTATAGGAGGAAGGTCAGAGTAAGAGATCTGAAGAGGCTATGCCCCTGATTTGAAAATGGAGGAAGGGGCCAGCAGGAAGGCAGGTGTGTGGGAAAGCACGGGACTTGTTTGGAAAGTCTGTAAGGAGGATTCTCCAAAAGGTCAGGGGCCTCTAGAGCAGCGGTTCTCAACCTGTGGGTCACAACCCCTTTGGCGGTTGAACGACCCTTTCATAGGGGTCGCCTAAGACCATCCTGCATATCAGATATTTACATTACGATTCATAACAGTAGCAACATTACAGTTATGAAGTAGCAACAAAAATAATTTTATCGTTGGGTCACAACATGAGGAACTGTATTTAAAGGGCCAGAAGGTTGAGAACCACTGCTCTAGGGGGACCTTGCTGAAGGCAGCAGCCCCTGTCTTGACTTCTACAAACAAGTTCAAGCCCCTGGGTGTTTTACTGGAATCTCTATGTTTAGTCTTTAGACACAATCTTGTAGAAACATGTGCTTTCTCAAGGATGCTTACCTTACTGATAGTATCTAATAGTTAATTTTAGTTCAAGCTGTTGTTACAATAAAAGCCTAAGGAGGCAGGTGAACTGGGCTGCTTGGTTGCTATAGCCAAGCAGTCCCTTAGCCCTCTCTTTCACAGAATCATGTGTCAGAGTAGTCCATTCATCCGTCGCTCAGGGTCTGCTGGTCAGCCCAGCACAGGTGGACTCTTAAAGCTGAAAAGACAGGAAAAGAATTCTTCCCTAGAGCCTCCAGCCCTACTGACACACTGACTATAGTGTGGTGAGACTGATTTTAAATTTCTGCTGTCCAGAACTCTAAGATAATAATTTCTGTTGTTTTAAGTTATAACATAATTTCTTATAGTACAAAAGTTAATTCCTCAATAAATAATTTTTGGGGATTTTACTGTTACAAACTCAGCTTTTATGCATGAAGACAATTCTTCTTAGATCAATATGTAAATAGAGTCAGGATCCAGATGAGATTTTTCTGACAATAAACCCTATGCTACTTTTATTAGATTTGCTGAATTATGACAGTCATTCCCACAAGACAGTTGTATGAAAACTGAACTCTGCGTTTGGTACTGAAATATTTTTCCGAATTAACTTTATTCATTTTAAGTAAAATAGAGAACAGCAAATAAATGAGTTTTAGTATGTTATGATGATTAATATGCATTTCTGGATTGAATGTGGTAGAATCAAAATGTTATCTATGAAATATACTGGTACCACTTTTTGGTATACTTGTAATTTATGCAGAATGTTTGCTTTCAGATAAACATAATTAAAATGGTGGAATGAATGTTAAAAGTGATTTCATATATTAAGTAGTCATTTTGAAATAAGTTTTAGATCTTCTCACTTATAATCATTTAGTACAAATTCAACTTCTCTCAACAATTTCCATAATGTAAGCCATCAATTTTGGTGTTTAATGTTACAATTAATTATATATGTTTCAGCATCCACATCATAAAAATGCAAAGATTTCTAAAAATTCAGTTTATTGAAGTATAATTACTAGACAACACACCCTTAGAATGTGTGCTGTTTGCTGAGTTTTGATAAATGTATACTGTTCTGAATTCACTTCATTACTGCTGTGTATGTGCTCCACATGAGTGACATAGGTGCTTATGTAGGTGGGTTCCGACTTACAGCAAAAATCGCATTATGTAGGAACAGATCTCAGACGTAACCTGAGGACCTACTATAGATGTTATTTGTAGATCCTTTAGGTTTTTTATATAATCACAACTAGAGGCCTGATGCATGAAATCTGTGCAAGAGTAGGCCTTTCTTCCCCCAGCTGCCAGCACCAGCTTCCCTCTGGCACCCAGGACCCAGGCTTCCCTCACAGCTCTGGCTTCCTCTGAAAGGACATCTGGTCTAGTTAGCATATTAGGCTTTTATTATTATAGAAGTCATCATCTACTAATAAAGACAATTTTACCTCTTCCCTTCCAATCTGTATTTTTAAAATTTTTTTATTAGTCAGTTGTAAAGTATTTATTCCTCCTGTTTTTCAAGATTTCATGTAGGTTTGGTACTATTTATTCTTTAACCATTGGTAGAATTTATCCTTAGAGCCACCTGAACCTGAAGTTTCTTTGTGGAAGGTGTTTAGTTATATATTCTATTTCTAAATTTGATGCAGGTCAATTCATATATTTACTTTTTCAAGGTTTTGTTGTGGTAATTTTTATGTTTCAAAGAATATGTCCAAAGTTGTCAAATTTGTTATCATAATATTTTGATATTACCTTGTTATCATTTTAATATCTGTAGGAATTTAACTGATGTTATAACATTCATGAATTAGATATAATTTGTGTTTTCTTCATAGTCAGTTCAACTATAATTTTATCAATTTTATTGATCTTTCATAACTTTGTATTTCTTGGATTTTCCTAATTATTTGCTCACTTTTTTTTTTTGCTTTAGCTAATATATTTATTATTTCCTTCTTTCAGCTTTCTTGAGAATTAATGGGTCCTTTTTCTAGTTTCTGGAGATAAAAGATTAGATCATTGTATGAGATTTCTCTTGTGTTTTTTTTTTAATATAAATATTTAAAGTTATAAATTTACCTCTGAAACAGGAACTTTTGGGGGGTGAAAAAGACAGGTTTTAGGACATTTTGGAAATTAAGGGGACCATGGAGGAAGCACAGGGCTGCAGAGCAACAGAAGGTATATTTCCATAGAATAGGGGAGCTGGAAAGCTGCAACAGGTACATTTCCATAGAATGAGGGAGCTGGGAACAGCCAATGGTCTACATTTACAAAATAAAGGGAAGGAAGCCCTTCATCCAGAAGGAGAAGAAGAAATCCCAAAGGGAATAGGAAAACAATAAGAAAGGAAGGGGAGTTACTATAGTAACCAGTCCAAGGGAATAGTGACCAATCAGAGAGATATCAAGGCACCAGGATCTGCAGCCTTTATAAGCCATAGGGAAAAAGAACTCAGTGGGACCCTTTCCCCCCTCCCCATGAGGGAATCCGTTCTATGAGACTCCTCCCCCTCCCTACGAGGGAGTCTGTACTTGTTCTTTAATAAATCTCCACCTTTGCTATACCATCTCTGTCAGTGGATTCATTCTTCTACTCCTGCGGACAAAGAATCTGGGTTCCAGTCCAAAATATTCGTTTCACCTCTAACCACTGTGTTAGGCAAATACCACAAATCTTTTTATTTTCAATTACTTGAAAATATTTTAATTGAACTTTTCATTATTCAAAAGTGTATTTTTACTTTCCAGATATTTTGGTGTTCATAGAGATTATTTGATCTCTAATTTAATTCCTCTATATTCAGAGCACATACCTTGAATTTTTTTCTCTCCTGTTTTCCTTCACCTGTTAAATCCATCCAATTATTTTTGCTTTATTTCAGTTACTTAAGTTTTCAGTCCTAGAATTTTTGTTCCTTTTTTATTGTTTCTAATTCTCTGATAAGAGACTTCCTGTTTTTATACATTTTTTTGAAAGCTAAGTTTCCTTTACCTTTCTGAGTAATTAATCACAGCTCTCAAAATCCTGATTTTCTAATTCCACCTTTGGGCCATCTCCAGACTGATTTCATTTCATTGTATTTTCAATTGAGAATGCTACTTAATTTCTTGACCCTTTTCATGTTAGGAAATTGTTTCCTATGTTTAGAAAAAAAAATTGAATTTCAATGGAAAACTATGAATTGTCTAGAAGACACTCTCCAGGTTATATTCTGACTCTAGTTTTTTGTCATTGAGCTATTTTATAATTCTGCAAGTTTGGGGTAATTTATAGATCTACAAATTCTATTCTATCTGTTGAAAGTTCAAATGACTTTCTTCCTTGCTGTATAAAAAAAAAAAGTTTTGCCTCCATTTGGGAACACGTATTACAATATTCCTGATATATATCTTTGGAACTGGTTGTAACATCTACCTGGTCCCTTCCTTGACGAGTGAATAAAATAAAATATTTTACATATGTTCATTTTTGTACCTGTATAAGGCTCATAATTTTACCTTTTCTTTTTTGAAAATTATCTTTGACAGTGTCCTAGATATTATGAATGTTAAGATGTGGAAACTCTGAAATCTATTACTATTCTCTATAAGTAATGTTTCTTTTTTTTTTTTAGCAAGCAATTAACTTGCTTCACCACAAAATGGAAATTGTTTCTTGGACAGTAGCTCCGGCCTCAGTTCTGACCTGTTGTCTCTGAGTCTGCTCCAGTCAGGTGTGGTTCAAAGATCAGCCATAATGTGGTCAGACAGAAATCTGACATCCCTTCTCTGGCCTTCCAGAGAAATTACCAGTCGTTGTGCTAAGTATCTTGCCCCGTCTTCAATGTGACTGAATTACCCTGACCTCTAAATGTGACCCTGAGGTGAGAAAGATGCCGGCCTTCTACCATGCCCACTTCCCAGCTCCATGTGAGCCCACTACTCCTGGACGAGAAACAATGGAAACAAACTCACTGCACAACGTCTCTCAGAATCAGCGCTCCACACCGGCCTGCTTCTGTTCACTGCCCCGTGCTTTCAGACAGCTGTGCAGTATATCACGTTCAGATTTTATCATTGCTCTCTGTGGCAATATTTGTCCACCTGGACCTGCTCAGCCATTATGGAAAGTCCCATTCTGAATGGACTAAGGCTTTGAACAAATGTAGGTCTGCTATGAAAATGAGCTCTGTGCTTAATAATGTATCAACACACTTAAGTTTATCATATGCTTCATAATATTGGGATACATGTACATATAATTGGAACACATACACTGGAATATATGTTATATTTCCCCACATTATAAATGCAGACAAATATTTGGATAATAGTGCAATTTTTATAATACAAAGAATTAAACATGTAATATTTTTTCTTTAAATTGGCTGTAGTACATATTATGTCTAAGAAAATAAAATAGGTAAAAACTTGAACTTTTGAAGTTACATTCTATTGTGCCTTATTGAAAGAAAGAAATAGAAAAAAAAAGAAGACAGTGATTAAAAATCGTTATAAATGAAAGCCTTGATATAAAAATAGAATCAAATTTTCATGAGCTGCTCATTTATCTTCATGCACTTTCGTTATCACCCTTTCCAAAATGCTCATCTTTACCTGTGACTACATCTTTTATTTCCCTTTCCTATAATAGCTTTGTATTTATCCTCTAGATGGGATTTTGCACTCATAACTCTCACACTCCTTATTTCCATGATGTAACAAAACACGGGCTGTTGCTATGGCAATGATCAGCATCTTGCAGCCTGAGCCACTGTGATTACAGGTCCCTAGTGCTAGACTCTTTTTCTTTCAATCAACTGCAGAGATCCCTTTTGTTCTTCCATACACTCCAGATTCAGTGCTTAATGTGCTTTGATTAATATTTCAAAGTTTAACCAGTGTAGGAAGGTGTTAAGTGGTAGTGCTTTATCTGCATTTTTCAATAACTGCATTGCTCAGTCTATATGATTATTTCCCTGAATCGCAGTAAACTAGGTGTATCTGAAATTTGAAAAAATGTATTAATCAGTCTTGAAAAGGTAAATGTATTTTACAATGTATTTACATGCGATCTGGGTAGTCAGACTCGAATCTTATACATACAGATTGAATTATAAGGGAAATCTTTTTATTCAGTAGTCAGGTCATGACCCTGAATGTCTCCCTGCCGGAGGACAGGAAGGCTATTCAGGCCACATGGAGAAGTCAGCCCAAGCTGACACTACCAAAACAGTACCTTGCACTTATCAAGTTTGAGCCAAACATCTTGCTTGCAAGGTTAAATATGGGCATGAAATTAGACATAAATTCTGCCTTCTTTGCTAGGTATGTTCACAAGTGAAAGGCCCCTTCTCCATGGTGTAACATACATATTTATTGTAAAGATGTTTGTTATACAACAATAGATAACTAATACAAATGGAAAGCTCATTTTATGTTCATCATTATACTGTTTATGCCACTTTAGTGGTTGAAAGATGAATAGAGACTCATTGCAAGATTCCACGGAAAAGGACCTCTTACCAGCTAGAGATCACAGTCAGCACAGTTTCTAGGTCCTGGCATGTTTGGTATCTTTCCCTGCTCACCTCACATCTGAGGTTAACTCAAGGACTCAGTGTATATTACGAGGTGAATTATTAATGTTTATTAGGAGTAGACAAAACAATTTTATGGGCATAATCAATTCTGTACCTATAAATTGTAAAGAAGAAAACAGACAGAGCAGGGTAACGATTAAAAAACCAGCTCTGAGACTCCGCGGAGTTCTGGAAGGTGGAGCCCTGTGAGTTTGCTCAAAGAGACTGTCTTTTCAAGGTTGTTAAAAAAAAAGTAAAACACTATATGTTTCAACCCCTTCTTCTTAAATTTCTTCTTTCTGGTGCTAGCAAGATAAAATAATTTATTTCAAAAACATTCTAATAAATTTGTGATTGATTAAAATGGGGAGATTTAAAAAAATTCTAATTATCTTTTAACAATTATCATTAAGCTTAGTGTGATGAGGCTTACTGGCTGCCATTACATTTTTTAAATTAACTGTCACAGATCCTCACATTCAAATTTAATATGCACTCATTGTTACAAGTAGACCTGAATTTCCAATAGACTGTTTCCTTAAATTAAATCTCTACATAAAAAGGAGAGTTGTCCCCCTTTATTTTTTTTCTCTAAGGAGGTAGTGGGAGGGGGCCAAGGCTGGGAGACCATATGAACTATAATGTTCTGACGCTGAAGTGCTTATGGGATGGTTCATAGAACTCACCTGAGAAGACAAGACATGACCTTTCAGAAACCAGGTCTTGAGAGACTCCATGCATTTTGTTAGAAGCTGTGTTGTTAAATTCTGTTAAATTCATAGTTGTTTCTGCTGAAGATTGTGTCTTTGCATTTTATTCTACACCCAATTCAAGGTAATTAAAATTTTAAAATTTAATTTTCTTTCTGAAACACCATATGTGCTGTTTCGATTATGTTTTTGTGAGGAAACTTGGATTCTAAAGAGTAACCTATTATTATTTAAATCCCTGTTACTTATATTAGAGCTGTTTTTAGTGCATCCTAAATAAATTACCTTGTCCATTACTATTTTTATGATTTTGAGGTAATTTATCCTGAATATTTCATTCTCATGTATACACAATAATCTTCAGTTTTTTAAAAATTTTTCTTGGGGTTTTATGTGTCTATCAAAAATAATCTGAATTCTCAATGTAAAAAATCCCCAAGATTTGCATCAGTTTCCTCTATATTTATACTTCCCATGGTTGATCCCTTCCAATTTTGTTCTCCCTTTATCCATGCAAACAAACAATCAGATAAAAACCTTTCTTTCTCTTTGACAAGTTCTTCTTTTCTTTTTCTTTTATTTCTTTTTTTATTTATAAAAAATTGCTTATTTTCCTTTGTGAATCTTAGTAACTCACATTAGTAACTCAGTAATTGTTTCTTGTCTTGGAAAATGTAGGTTCATTCAATTTCTGTATCTCTTACTTTTATGGATTATTCCAGGAGGTGGCACTGAAGCACTGTAAAAAGATCAAGTCACAAGTTAATTTTAAAATGTCACCTGGAAAGAAAATCTCTGATAGTTCATAAGGTTGTTACATGTAAAGAAGGCGTGTTTGCAAACAAAGAACATTTTGAACTTGAAAAACACTCTTACATGTAAACTATTACCAATAATTTAGTCAAACCTTCTCTTCTGTGCAAAAGAAATCAATGGCTTATAGAAATAATAGGAGTTTGTATAAATGCATTTGCTTCTGTTGGGGAGAATTAGTTGAGAAAATTTTTGTCTCCAAAGAATTTGCTAAGTGTTGTATAAAATATTATGTTAAATCTGCATAAAATCAGGATTAAAAATGTATTTATTAGTATCCATATGGTTATGTTCTCATTTAGACACAAGGGAATTGGTGTGCATACTCTAATGCCTATTAGTGTTAATGGGAATTATATGTGTAAATCCCCAAGTCCTAGTGCATGGTGATGAAAATCTCCATAAGGATTTTAAAATTCGTATTTCTACTGCTTTTGGTTATGAAGGAACTAAAAGTATACTAGTTGTTCTTATATCTTTAAACTTAGTAGGGAGATGTCGCACCTGAAACAACAGACTTTGAAGTGTTATTTATTCCATTTAAACATTCAGTTTTAGTATGATGTTCAATTCAGAGCCAAAAACTAGAGAGGTTTCTCAGATTGCCAACTCTGAATTCTGGAACTTAGCCATCCCCAAGAGCTACCACAGCTGTTCCCATAGTAGCAGAGGTTGCTCCCGGGCCTCGCTTCCAAGAAGAAATATCTTCCTTTCCATTCCAGTTCAAGCACATTAAAAACAGCAGAACTTTCTGCTCCCTCCCACCCTTCTCTCCGCAGCTCCTCTGCCTCACCCAGGGGTACTGCTCAGTGTCCCTGGCACCTGTTGTCCCTGGGCTCCTCAGAACACCACCTGGATTTGAAGCTGGTCCCCAGTGACCCTGTAGAAGTAGGCTCTTCCAGAATGTTCCATGCCCAGGCAGTGAGGAGTAAATGCCAGCTGCGCTGCAGCAACGGGTCTTCATGACTGACACTTCCGGTTTGGCACTTAACTAGGGAAATGAAGAGAGGGTTGTGACAGCTGGGAGACCTTTCCTACAGACCTAGAAGATTCTTGTGCCAAAAAAGAAACCCTTCCATGCCAGAATGCAAGGAGCCAGCCAGTCTTTTTCTCAGCTTACTGTCTTTCCAGGCTCTGCTTTTCTGAGCTTCAATGACTAATAAGTATGATCGCTTCAAGAATCTGTGTGGTCTCCATCCAGCTGCCTTCTCTGCCTCCCGTGGTCCCAAAGGCTTTCTGGCCTTAGTCAAAAGCCCTTCTGTTCTGGAGAATATACTTCCAGTAGCCAGAGACTTCAGCTTTTTGTCCCCGAGTAAGCTGATTAGCCAATATTCATTGAGTACAGATGATGTGGCCAGCACTGTTTTATGCTGATTATATGAGGGACAGGCAAATATTTTCATTCTTTTCCATTTTCTCAACCTTCTTGATTCTAACTGACTTTGAGGTAAAATAGACTTGTATTTTCTTTCCTTCTGGGTTGGCTATGTCTACCATTTCTGCTTCTGTTTGCTCTATTTGCCAGGGTGATAGCTGTCATATATGAATTGGCCATGTGTATTTAATGAGCGAGTTTTAAAAGGCCTAGTTCAAGACAGTGTATACTATAGATAGGTAATTCCCTCTTGGTTTTAGGAAAAGATGAAAAAGAACTTTTTATGTTAGTCTGAAAATCCACTCTCCTTTATATCTTGTCATTTTTTAATTCCTAAAGTAAAAAATAAATGTTTGGTTTTATTTTCCATTTCATGCTCAAGACAGCATGGAGAACTGCAACAATAGTACTATGTGTTTAATAATGATTTGCTTCATTGATAGAGCAAATTGATTGACGTCAACCAACACTGCCTAAAAAGGAAAAGAGGCTTTTTATTGACTATAAGACAAAAGTACTCAAACTGCCTTTTGTCCCTTCAAATTTTATTGACTATAAAATGGAGACCTTGCCCAGCTGGTGTGGTTCAGTGGTTGAGCATTGACCTATGCCCCAGGGGGTCACATGTTTGATTCCTGGTCAGGGCACATGCTCAGGTTGAGGCTCAATCCCCAGCAGGGGGTGTGCAGGAGGCGGCCAACCAATGTTGATATTTCTCTTTCTTTTTTTTTTTTTAAATCTTTATTAATTTTTATTTTTATTTTTTGCTAAAAGTTGATATTTCTCTTTCATCAGTGTTTCTGTCTCTCTCTCTCCCTTCCTCTTTTTCTAAAAATCAATAAAATATATTAAAAATGGAGACCTTGCACCTTTAAATTAGAATTTCATCTTATATTACAATTACTTGTACCATCACTATATTCATGCTCTCTAAAAGGGCATACACATTTATTCACAGGCAAAAAATACTACTCCTTAGCAGATTGACTGTTTTGGAATATTTGCACACACTCACATGCAGAGAAAAATTCAAAGCAAGCGATAAAAATGCTTTGATTTATTTTAAGGGGCATTCTGAGGTTAATGTTAAAATTTTTTTATTTGAAATCATTTTCTCCAAGTTGAATATAACATTATTTCTTTAGCACTGGAGCCTGAATCCATATCTCATTCACCATATGTAAATCCTTAATCCTCTAACACCAATTCAAATAACAGTCCACTTCCTATCTTCCAGCTTCGGGTCACTATTCAATAAGAAGTGTCAGGCAGTGAAATCAGAAGGGCTTACCGGCAAGTAGGTAATGAATGTCAAAGAAAACCTGCATGACTCATAAACAGCCGCAGTTTATAAATTATCTATTAAACAAATATTTTTCTGAGCACTGTGCAAGGCAATGGAGGTAGTGACCGAAATAATCATTCTCAAAAATCCTCACTGTTCTTCCCAAGAGACCCACGGTCTGGCAAGGCAGGCTGCTACAGAGGAAACTACAGGAGCTAATCACTGCCATAAACTGAGTGAATCCAAATGTCACATGCCTGCTAAGCACCTAATATACACTATCTTGCTAATCTTCACAACCATCTGATGAAATAGATATGATTTCCATTTTACCAATGAGACAATTAATGCTCAGAGAGATCATGTTACATGGCTAAAGTGTACCTTATTAAGTGACAAAGATATCTTTTGAATCCAGGATTGTCAGGCTCCTGAGACAGGCCTTTCTCCACACCTTGGGAATGCAAATGATCAAGTGCAAGTTTCTGCCAGGAACACTGAGGTGAACAGGTAAGACTTCACAGAGAAGGCATCTCTTGGGGCTGAGAATACATTTTCTTGGCATATTTCATTAGCTAATTAAAAAAAAGAAGTGTTGGAGTGATGCTAGGTAGTTTATATTTTATTCCATTTCAAGTTGGGAAATACCTTGCTTCAAAGCTTTGTTTTTGTATAGTGGGGTGGTGGGGTGGATCACACTGTAGGCAATTTGGAGAAAATGTTTATAGTGATACAGGCTGAGAATCTGGTCCTTCATATTTTAATATTTTAATGCCTAGCAAAACACAGCCACAATATAGTCCTGCTGTTCATGAAGCAAAGCTTGATTCTGGGACATAAAAGCAGGAGTGTAACTATACTAAGAAGCATGAGTTAATCCTCTCACACTCCTTAGCATTTGTAAAGCCTGTATAAGTACCTCATGTTTAAAATTGACCAAAGTTGCTCGGTTTGGTTCAGTGGATAGAGCATCGGCCTGCAGACTGAAAGGTCCCTGGTTTGATTCCGGTCAAGGACACATGCCTGGGTTGCATTGATGATCCCAGTGGGGGGTGTGCAGGAGGCAGCCGACCAATGATTCTCTCTCATTGATGTTTCTTTCCCTCTCCCTTCCTCTAAATCAACAACAAAAACATGTACTAGAGTGTGGGGGGGGGGGGGGGGGGGTAGGACACATATGTAATACCCTTTGTAATACTTATAATATTTTTTTAAAAAGAATAATAAAAAAAAAAGATAAACTTTAAAAAAAAATAAAAAGATTCCTTGGGCTGCTTCTTGTAGGAAAGAAACCCGTGTGCAAGATACCCCACTGGGGAAGGGCAGCCCAAGAGGGCGGGGCCCACATCTGTTTTATTAATGAATATGTCTGCAGTTCTTTGCACAGTTATGGGTACATAGCACCACCTCAGTTCCTATGTAATTATTTGAATCAATGACCTTAGAATGTAGTAAGGATGCAATAAAAGAAGGCCTGTAATCCAAGGAATAAGAGATAATTGATAGAATCCTATATAATAAAAGCATAATATGCAAATAAAAAATAAAAAAAAAGAAAACAAAGGTTGCGTTCACACTGCCCATTATTCCACTCCTCAGAATTAATTCTGGGACTATGATTATACTATTATTTTTAACCATATTTCTATTAACTCACTTAACCAATAGAATACTTCATGGGTTTAGTATATGCTACAACTTGAACACTGTTTTGAGATATGTAAAGGAGTATTAGCACTATGCATCAGTAAGAGAAAACTTTTAAATGGTAAGCTTATTCAGATTTTCAGTGGGATGTACCAAATTTAGGGGTCAGTTTTAACTCCCTTTTCCTAACCCTAATGGGAATATGTCTTCATATCTTTCTATCCTTAGGAAAATATTTTTAATATATATTATTGATTTCACAGAGGAAGGGAGAGGGAGAGAGAGAGAGACAGAAAATCAATGATGAGAGAGAATCATTTATGGGCTGCCTCCTGCATGCCCCCCATTGGGGTTCGAGCCTGCAACCTAAGCATGTACCCCGACTGGGAATCGAACCATAACCTTCTGGTTCATAGAGTGATGCTCAACCACTCACTGACCCACGCCGGTCAGGCAGGAAAATCTTTATTGAATATAACTGTTACTGAATTGATAGAAACTTACCACTAATTCTTCTGAATTGCAGGATAAATTTTCAAGAATTTCTATTTCATTTAGAAATAGATATATCCAAAAGATCCTTTTATCAAAAAATATCTTCATCAACTGTTCAAATTTAGTGGAAAAAGTAATAGCAGCAAAAATCATTCTACGTTGGTGATTCTAGCAAACAGCAAGTTTAAATATATCCAAAAGGGAGAAAAAAATCAGTATTTTTGTTTAAAATGAAAGCCGAAGTGTAGCAAGCAAGTGAAGGCATGTTTATGAGGAATAAATATGCATGTGGCAGCTTAAAATGGTGAAAATGAAAATGCAATCAGTTCTCTAATGAATTAATAGGTACAGCCGGGACTCTCATGTTACTTTATGTGAAATAGCTAATGAGCAGAAGAGAAGTTGCCCAAACCAGGGTAGTCAGCACATTCCAGAAATCCACTTGCATTTTAAAAAGCAGTATAAATAGCACGTGGCTACAGCTTCAAAATCAATGTATTTTCCTTTCCCTTCTACATGTAGAATAGGTTGTTAATTTTTAAAATCTAGAGACATAATAAAAACAGGAAAAGCTTAAAACTACACATTGCATACATCGCATTTGCACTTTCTTTTTTACTTTTCTTAATTTGCACTGTTCTTTATATATGAAATGTATAACTAGTTCCTCTTAAAGAACTCCTTTGTCCATCCCAGGAGAATGATACTTCTAAGAACCTCTTCACTAACACAGGTAGAAGTAGCACATGTTGGCAGGACCAGGTAAGTAACGTAAAAGACTGGAGTTCGTTATCTGGCACACTTGAAGGGGTTACCCCATCAAAAGGCCAACTTCTCTTGACTTAAGTCATTTGTGGACATGTGAGAATAAAAAGATAATATTGATTGATTAGGGAGTTTTCCAAGTGGGATTCAACTGCTTACTTAGAACCTTCTGTTTTTTAAATATTGATACCCAGGTCAAACAATTTAAAATATTGGGAAAGCTTAGTAAAATATGTCTGGTTGCAGGTGACTTGAAGTAGTTATAAGGCAATATACACTGCAATACTTCCCCAGTGACCCAACCTGAACTCCCCCCTGGTTCTCCAGCTCAGAGAAGTAAGTGAGATGCTCATGGCCAAAACCGAACCAACCACACTTTCTGCTGGGGAGTTGAAATATAAGAGAAACCGAGATAACTACTTTGGGGACAATTCATTTTATGAAGCATCAACAAATATAGTAAGAAGGCCCCAAAACTCTAGGGAATTATTCATTTCTAAGCCTGCTTCAGTCTTTTAGGAGAGTTCCAGTAGTTCTGATAAATACATTTTCATTATTTCACCCCTCAGGTAGCCTGATTTGGGTTTTGTTGCTTGAATGGGAAAGCAAAACAAACAAAAAAAAAAACAAACACCACCTACCACTTCCAACCAGAAAACCTTAATTGAGATGGGAATCAGTCATTTTCTTTACATACAACCCCTTTTTCTATTCAAGTGGTTTTCAACCTGGAGAAAGACTGAGCTTCTAGGGGTGTTTGAAGGAGGAGAGCAGCATTTTTTATTGTGCCTGCAATTATGGGAGGCAGGTGTTTCAGGGGGTGGAGTTTGCAGAAGTCCCAGGGATGGTAAACATCCTGCAATTAGAGGCACAGCTCTATGCATAATGTTTTGTTCCATTCAAACACCAAAAGAAATATTGCTTTGTTTCTAGAGGATTCCAGGAGGAATGCAATGATATATCAAATAACATCAATAATTTGCTGTTATCAATAATTAACATCAAAAATCCAAGATGTCAAATAATACCTTTTTATTTGTCTTCACAAACTTTATTTTTGTTCTTGAGTGGGTAGAATATGCAACAAGATATAAAGTGGCTTGGAATACTTTTTTTAAAGAGGAAGAAAAAAATAAAAGATATATAGTCTTGAGAATCTTAAAGCCAAAGATTATACTTTCACACTTATCTGTCTGCCAGCTTTTACAGAATGAAATCCTCTATCACCCATCTTTCTCTCTCATGTGATCACTAGAGAGAAACATGAAAATTTCTTCACTTTTCATTATCATTTATATTTGGATTCCCTACTAAAAGAAAATCAAAGTTTTCCCCTAAATGGCATCCACTTATTATTTAAGTAGAAAGCTAACCATTTTTACTGCTAAAATAACATGAATCCATTAGAGAAAGTATTTAATATATGCACTTGCAGAAATTAGGTTATATGCACTTTTTGGTTCAGAACTCCTTGAAAACTTTGATGAGTATGCAAAGGTTGTGAGAAGTATGTTGTGTTGTAGGTTGCATTGTGATAAAGCTGAGTAAAGCAAGAATTGTTTACATTTCCTTTAGCCTCAGTGCATTCTCCTTTGTTATTCAAATTAAGCTACTTTCTTTAAATCCTTCAAACTCCTTCAAGTACATTTGTCATCCATATCAGATCTGGTGAACATATGCTTACTGAACATCTGCCACATATCAGAAGACACCTCTCAAATGCAAGAGTTGTTGGTTATAAATAGAAGCACAGTGACACCAAAGTCACAAAGAAACTGATAGGGTAGTATTTTTTAAAATATGTTTTTATTGATTTTAGAGAGAGAGGAAGAGAGAGGGAGAGAAAGAGAAACATTGATGTGAGAGAGAAACATTAATAGGCTGCCTCCTGCATGGCCCCTACTGGGGATCGGGCCTGCAACCCTGGCATGTGCTCTGACCCGGATTCAAACTGCAACCTTTTGGTGCACTGAGCCACACCAGTCAGGGCATGAGGCGGGAGTATTTTTTAATATGGTTGTGGGGGAAGGGGGGATATTTCAGGCAATCAAAACTTGATTTCATTAAATATTGTATAAGTCTCTTCTTTTTTGCTACAATTCTATTGTAAATACTTGTATATTTATACAACAGCAACTTCACAATATTACTAGTTGCCCAGAGCAGTCATCATCTCACAGCTTATAACTACATGTATAAGTAACTTGCCTGGAATATTGTAAAAACTAAATGTCTATGAATAAATATATGAAAAATTCTAAGTTATTGTTTTAATCAAGTTTCCTTCTAAATTATTGACTTCTCAAGATTTTGTACTGTATTTGGAGCACTAGGTAGGTGACTGCCTGGAAAATATATCTTTCACTAAAATAAAGAAGGAAGGAAGGGAAAAAAGAAGGGAGAGCCCTAACCGGTTTGGCTCAGTGGATAGAGCGTCGGCCTGCGGACTGAAAGGTCCCAGGTTCGATTCCGGTCAAGGGCATGTACCTTGGTTGTGGGCACATCCCCAGTAGGGGGTGTGCAGGAGGCAGCTGATCGATGTTTCTCTCTCATCGATGTTTCTAACTCTCTATCCCTCTCCCTTCCTCTCTGTAAAAAATCAATAAAATATATTAAAAAAAAAAGAAGGGAGAAGGAAGGAAGGAAGGAAGGAAGGAAGGAAGGAAGGAAGGAAGGAAGGAAGGAAGGAAGGAAGGAAGGAAGGAAGGAAGGAAGGAAGGAAGGAAGGAAGGAAGGAAGGAAGGAAGGAAGGAAGGAAGGAAGGAAGGAAGGAAGGAAGGAAGGAAGGAAGGAAGGAAGGAAGGAAGGAAGGAAGGAAGGAAGGAAGGAAGGAAGGAAGGAAGGAAGGAAGGAAGGAAGGAAGGAAGGAAGGAAGGAAGGAAGGAAGGAAGGAAGGAAGGAAGGAAGGAAGGAAGGAAGGAAGGAAGGAAGGAAGGAAGGAAGGAAGGAAGGAAGGAAGGAAGGAAGGAAGGAAGGAAGGAAGGAAGGAAGGAAGGAAGGAAGGAAGGAAGGAAGGAAGGAAGGAAGGAAGGAAGGAAGGAAGGAAGGAAGGAAGGAAGGAAGGAAGGAAGGAAGGAAGGAAGGAAGGAAGGAAGGAAGGAAGGAAGGAAGGAAGGAAGGAAGGAAGGAAGGAAGGAAGGAAGGAAGGAAGGAAGGAAGGAAGGAAGGAAGGAAGGAAGGAAGGAAGGAAGGAAGGAAGGAAGGAAGGAAGGAAGGAAGGAAGGAAGGAAGGAAAGTTAGTTGACTTGCCATTCTTTATCTAGTTAATTGATAAATGAGAGTTAAACTTGAAGACTGTGCTCAGGGCACTCACGATATCATTCCTTAATTCTGAGTGCAAGAACTAGACTGTGGTAAATGCATGGAAGGAAATATATTCATAAAGACAGGATGATTTGTTGCTGAACTTGGTGTGAAATTCTAAGTGAAAACCTGAGCCAAGCCCAGAATTGTGTGAAAACAGTTGACATAAGATCCCTACACTTCTAACTAGAATCACAAATACAATGGTCCCACTTGGAATATGAGTTACCATTTGTTACTGAAAGATAACTAGGAAGGCATTGCTAGGAACTGCAAAACAGCAGGTGGTTTGGAAATGGATAAAACTGGACTGCTTTCTGATTCTGTCACGTATAATCTACAGAAAATCTCCTTAATGTTGCAGAGTTTCAAATTACTCATTTGTAAATATATGAATGATTATAATATATATCTTAATTGATTTTTATCTTAAAGGATTGAAAAGTGCTTTGCCAAGTGCCTGACACACAATAGGTGCTCGAATATATTACTTCTGACCCCCCATTGAAATCAGGACAGACCCCGCCTATCCAACTCCTATAAATTTTTTTAAAATTCAGCAAACATTTGTTGAGGACCACTTGATAGGTATTATAGGAGATATAGGGCTGAAATAGATAACAACTCTGGCCTTCTAGAACCTTAACAACCTGAGTTCAGACTCAATCACATATATAACAAAGAAGGTGATGACTGCAATGTTAAAGTTCAAGTAATGTGGTGGAGAGTGAGATTAATGTGAGCTAGACAAATATCCAAAGGTTCCTTTGAGAATGTTTAGGGCACACACAGCCTAAAGCTTTGCATCTCGTGTTAAGCCTTCCCTGTTCAGTGCAACCACTAGGGAAATCTATTCTTTTTGTACTGTTGCTTCATGTGTGGTAGTGTCAATTTAGTTATTGGATTAAAAAAAAAATCTTGTCTGGCCAATGTCGCTCAGTGGTTGAGCATCAACCTATGAACCAGGAGGTCAAGGTTAGATTCCCAGTCAGGGCACGTGCCCAGTTGCGGGCTGAATCCCCAGTGTGGGATGTGCAGGAGGCAGCTGGACCAAGGATTCTCTCTCATCGTTGATGTTTCTATCTTTCCCTCTCCCTTCCTCTCCAAAGTCAATTATATATATAAATCTTGAAGTTAGTGATTTATATCAGGGTTATTCTAGTGCTGAATTACACAATGGGTTAATAGCAGGTAAAAACCCCTAATTGGTTTGAAATGTATATGTAACATTGTTCATTCTAAGGATGCTTTTATCTATAAAATGTAGTGCTCATCTTGCTAATCCCAAGAATTGGTATGATTTAACGAGAAAGTATCTATCTTGACTGTCAAAAATTATAGAAATGGAGGTTATTTTTATTGTAAGTGAGGCTCAACTAGTAACTGTTGATTGATTAAAATTGTAATTATATGGATTTTCCATTCTCTAAGTGA
Source organism: Myotis brandtii (assembly GCF_000412655.1). Taxonomy (NCBI): domain Eukaryota; kingdom Metazoa; phylum Chordata; class Mammalia; order Chiroptera; family Vespertilionidae; genus Myotis; species Myotis brandtii. The sequence continues at coordinate 4,464,958 of NW_005362626.1, read as the reverse complement.
ATCACTGAGATGTTTCATTGAAGACATCTAAATGAATTTTTAACATCCTATTTTAAAATTAGTCAACCATACAAGTGATATATCCAGACAACTGCTAGAGTGTATTGAAAATAGTAATATTTTCATTGTTATAGTGCTGATAATATCTCAATTGCTGTAGTAAAATGATGCAAAGCTTTGTTAAAATAAAAATGAAAATCTTATCTTCAACTCCATAGAAAACACTGAATTGAAAATTTTGAGAAAATAAGTTTTTACCTTGAAAAGTTCATTGTGATTCAGATTTTTGGGCAATGGCCTTGCAAATAAATGGAATTATAATTTTTTTGCATTGTTTTCATTATTTCCCTAATGAATCCTGTACCTCTTCATTCCTACAGCTGGAAAATTTAGAGCACATAACTTTAAAAAGTAACCTAGTTTATCAATTGAGTTTTCATTGATTTGATATTTTTACTTTATTAAGACAAAGGCAAGCTGTACTTAAATATCAGTCTACAGAAAAGCAAAAGGTGAGATTTAATTTAAAGTGGGGCAGGGGAGTATTAAGGAGGACAATGCTTATCTGAGCCACAACAAGTGGGTCTACAATATAGGTCTAATCTACTGGACTATATTACTTTGCAAAATGTACATGATTACTTTGGCTTTAATTGTTTTTTCATAAAAATGAAACTTGATAATGCCATCTTTGTAGGAAAATTTCAAGTGTCAGTAAGACTCTAGTTACAATTTATTTTAAGTATTTATTGAAAGGTACTATTTATAATTCAAACAATAAGTTTTCAAGCTCCTTAAAAGTTTCACATGCAATTTCACATTAATATTGTCTAGGAAACACTACTTAAACCATCAATTTGCCGGTTACGAACTATTTATTCATTAAAACAAGGCCTAACAAAAGCCATATTTAAAAACAATAAAATTAGGTTTCAAAGTGTATTTTTTAATGCCAACCTTGTGCCAAATATAAATCTCTGCTAAGGCACAGTTATTAGTTAAAAAAATAATTTGTGGTTTTTACACTACTTTAGAGTTTGTTCAGAGTTATGTTCACATTTTAAAATCTCTGAAGGAACACCAAGGGTGGGCCTAAATGGAAGGCTGAACGAGGGGAGGACTCAGGAATCCAGAGACCATTGGTTCTATGCTCAGCTCTGACTCAATCAACTGGATACTAGGCTGAGAGCCACCCACCCTCTTCTAGAAAGCTCCTTTCTTCTACAAACATGAGCTGGATGAACTAGATCATCTCTACATTTTGACAGAGCTCAAAAAATATATTTCTTTAACTAATGGAGGAGTGGCAGTAAGGAGATTAGTCTTTATATATAAAATACAATTCAATAGTAATAAGTCCCAAGCATTTAAAATAAATTAATATAAAAATTAGCAGTTAATTTCTTGGAGCCCGATATTACATCGTTAATAAAAAAAATCAGTTATCACAATACTCATTTGAAAATAGAATCCCACCCTACCCAGTTTGGCTCAGTGGATAAAGTATTGGCCTGCAGACTGAAGGGTCCCGGGTTAGATTCCAGTCAAAGGCACCTACCTTGGTTGCAGGCTCCTGGCCTTGGTTGGGGACATGCAGGAGGCAAACAATCGATGTGTCAGTCTCACATCGATGATTCTCTCTGTCTCTCCCTCTCCCCTCTACTCTCTCTAAAAATCAATGGAAAAAATATCCTCATGTGAGGATATTTTAATTATAAAGAAATCTTCCTTCTTTTGGAATACCTTAACCAGGATCTGGACTAAAGGATTGGAATTCACCTAGCCAAATATTCACATCTTTCCAGACACACTATAACTGCCTCACTTCCACAAATCAACTGGTTTCCCACTTGAAGTTCTCTATACTTTTCATCATGTAATCATTCATAGCATACTTTCTTGTATTTGTCCCTAATTGCCTTCTTTAAAAACTTAAATGATAGTAGAAATCACTGAGATGATGAGAAACTTGAAGTTTAAATTAGGTACATTGTTCATAATCAAAGTAAAATAAGAGAATTTATCTAGTGGAGACATGCTAACTCTATATGGATAGTTTCAAAAATGTAAAATATATGAAGCTGCATATGTGATGCCTTCCTTCATGCCATTAATACAGGATGTAGAAAATAACCCTGTACTGATGCTAGAGAAAAACTGTCACACAGTCTGTGCTCCCAAGGACTTTTCCCTCACATATGACCTTCATTTTTTTTTGCAATGCCACCATCTTGGTTCATACCACATCGCTCAACACCTGGATTACTGTAATTGTTTCCTAAAAGTTCTTCCTGCTCTGCCCTAACCCCACCCACTGGTATTTTCTTTACATCTATTTTTATTGATTTCAGAGAGGAAGGGAGAGGGAAAGGAAGAGAGAAATAGAAACATCAATGATGAGAATCATTGATTGGCTGCCTCCTGCACTCCCTCTACTGGGGATGGAGCCTGCAACCCAGGCATGCACCCTGACATGGAATCAAACCCTGATCTCCTGGTTCATAGGTTGAAGCTCAACCACTGAGCCACGC
>NW_005362626.1:4447751-4452440 GCF_000412655.1 Myotis brandtii | reverse complement strand
CACATGCAATTTCACATTAATATTGTCTAGGAAACACTACTTAAACCATCAATTTGCCGGTTACGAACTATTTATTCATTAAAACAAGGCCTAACAAAAGCCATATTTAAAAACAATAAAATTAGGTTTCAAAGTGTATTTTTTAATGCCAACCTTGTGCCAAATATAAATCTCTGCTAAGGCACAGTTATTAGTTAAAAAAATAATTTGTGGTTTTTACACTACTTTAGAGTTTGTTCAGAGTTATGTTCACATTTTAAAATCTCTGAAGGAACACCAAGGGTGGGCCTAAATGGAAGGCTGAACGAGGGGAGGACTCAGGAATCCAGAGACCATTGGTTCTATGCTCAGCTCTGACTCAATCAACTGGATACTAGGCTGAGAGCCACCCACCCTCTTCTAGAAAGCTCCTTTCTTCTACAAACATGAGCTGGATGAACTAGATCATCTCTACATTTTGACAGAGCTCAAAAAATATATTTCTTTAACTAATGGAGGAGTGGCAGTAAGGAGATTAGTCTTTATATATAAAATACAATTCAATAGTAATAAGTCCCAAGCATTTAAAATAAATTAATATAAAAATTAGCAGTTAATTTCTTGGAGCCCGATATTACATCGTTAATAAAAAAATCAGTTGTCACAATAGTCATTTGAAAATAGAATCCCACTCTACCCAGTTTGGCTCAGTGGATAAAGTACTGGCCTGCAGACTGAAGGGTCCCGGGTTAGATTCCAGTCAAAGGCACCTACCTTGGTTGCAGGCTCCTGGCCTTGGTTGGGGACATGCAGGAGGCAAACAATCGATGTGTCAGTCTCACATCGATGATTCTCTCTGTCTCTCCCTCTCCCCTCTACTCTCTCTAAAAATCAATGGAAAAAATATCCTCATGTGAGGATATTTTAATTATAAAGAAATCTTCCTTCTTTTGGAATACCTTAACCAGGATCTGGACTAAAGGATTGAAATTCACCTAGCCAAATATTCACATCTTTCCAGACACACTATAACTGCCTCACTTCCACAAATCAACTGGTTTCCCACTTGAAGTTCTCTATACTTTTCATCATGTAATCATTCATAGCATACTTTCTTGTATTTGTCCCTAATTGCCTTCTTTAAAAACTTAAATGATAGTAGAAATCACTGAGATGATGAGAAACTTGAAGTTTAAATTAGGTACATTGTTCATAATCAAAGTAAAATAAGAGAATTTATCTAGTGGAGACATGCTAACTCTATATGGATAGTTTCAAAAATGTAAAATATATGAAGCTGCATATGTGATGCCTTCCTTCATGCCATTAATACAGGATGTAGAAAATAACCCTGTACTGATGCTAGAGAAAAACTGTCACACAGTCTGTGCTCCCAAGGACTTTTCCCTCACATATGACCTTCATTTTTTTTTGCAATGCCACCATCTTGGTTCATACCACATCGCTCAACACCTGGATTACTGTAATTGTTTCCTAAAAGTTCTTCCTGCTCTGCCCTAACCCCACCCACTGGTATTTTCTTTACATCTATTTTTATTGATTTCAGAGAGGAAGGGAGAGGGAAAGGAAGAGAGAAATAGAAACATCAATGATGAGAATCATTGATTGGCTGCCTCCTGCACTCCCTCTACTGGGGATAGAGCCTGCAACCCAGGCATGCACCCTGACATGGAATCAAACCCTGATCTCCTGGTTCATAGGTTGAAGCTCAACCACTGAGCCACGCTGGCTGGGCCCCACCGGTATTTTCTTTTTTTAAAAAAAAAATATTTCTTTATTGATTTAAGAGAGGAAGGGAGAGGGAGGAAGAGATAGGAACATGAAAGATGAGAGAGAATCAGTGATTGACTGCCTTCTGCACAGCCCCTACTGGGGATCAGCTTGCAATCCAGGCATGTGCCCTTGGCCGGAATTGAACCCGGTACTTTTCAGTCCACAGGCCGACACTCTATCCACTGAGCTAAACCAGCTAGGGCGTCACCAGTATTTTCTTAAGTCAGCTGGAAAGATCCCTTTAAGAAGACAGTGAATTGTGACCCTCAGTTTCCCTCAGAGTTTTTGTTTTCTGGGATGTCTCTGATCTCCTCTTCCAGTTACGGCCCTCTTGCTCACATTACTCCATCCACACTGTGGACCCTGCTTTGCATTTAAAACTCCTATCATGTTCCTCATTTATAACCAGCTATTTCTTTTTCCTAAATTATTCTGCACCCAGGTAGCCACATGGTGAAAGCCCTCCTCTGCTTCAATTTTTGTTCAAGTATTACTTGTCAACAAAGCTTACCCAGGTCACTTGATTTAATAGCGTCACATTCCACCCTCCTATGCCACTGCATTCATGTCCCATCTGTGCTGCTCCTCATCTCCTTTCCTCAGTATCATTTCACCGAATAACATACCAGATTGTTTGCATGTTTATTATAAGTATAGTTCTTTGTCTGTTGCGTCCATTCATTCCCTGCTGCTAAAATTCAAGTTCCTTTAGAGTGGGGCTATTTGTCTGCTTGGTTCACTGGCATTTCACAATCCCCAGGACAGTGCGGAGCCATAACTGACACTTAGGAAAAAATTGCTGAGTAATCAAAATGCAGTGAAGTTTATATGTAGGTACACTGTTACATGCAAATATCCATTTAAAAGTAAGTCAACAATATTCACTATCAGATATAAATATGTAGCTATCAATGGACTCTCTTGAATGAAGAGAAAAAAAATAGTGTTTTCTTTGAATTTCCTACTTAATAAAACAGGAGTTTCTCCCTCCACCCTCTTCATTGAATAACAGATAATGAAATATAATCAGTGTCCAATTTAACTCTATCAAGTTAAATTAAGCCGCTAACAGGCATAATAAAATGAAGTCATAAATGATAATCCTTCCACTAGGCATACGATTTTTGCAGGTTTAAAAGTTTTGGTAGGATTGAAAATTCTATGGTTTATCTCAGATGTTTGCCAATTTCTACTAGGTATGTGATAATATAATGAGTTTTTTTCTTTAATGAAAAAGATGTTTCTGTCTTAGAAGGTAAATCTCAAAATTTAGGGCTGTGTGAAGGCTCTAATTTTCATGGCCTACAAGAAGTTTCTATAATTGATTATCTCTGATTTTGAAAAATATAAGCTCTTTTTTGCCTACTTTTGTGCTTCTACAGCCAAAATGTGTGGTGAGGCAGAACGCCAGATAGCAGATTTATTTCCTAGGACCTTGTAGTGGCCAAACATTATGACATAGACTTCATTAAATAGTGTTTTTTTTAAAAATTCAGAAATATTAAGTTGATAATATGTTCTATTTTGCTTATTTTATTTGTATAGGGTCACCTATGATAATGATTAATATAAAACGTTATTCTTGTGGTACAGTTAACAAAACTAGAACTATAAAATAATCAAGACACTTTTAAAGCATTAGAGTTATTTACTCAGCATGTTTTTCCTGCAAAATATAACTTCATGGTCTTTTTCTTGTCATCATTCCAAGGATGGAAACCAGAATCTCCAAGTTCAATGATGTACTTGCCAAGAAATGGCATTCTCTATTTCCTGTGGGGCTGAATTCTGTAAATCCAGAGTAGCAACACACCCTTTTAATAGGAGGAACTTGCAGACATAATTTCCATGTATGAAACCCAGCCTTTATTTCCTTAATTGTGGGATGTCATATCTAATCAAATGGCATTTTATTTTGAATATTACATCTCTGGCATGGCCATGGTTGAAAATTTGATTGTTGTTTCCCTATGCAATAAAGTATTTTGCCATAAAATTAAAGGACTCAAAAAATCACTTAGAAGAATAGTTAACAGTTGTTAGATAATAATTATGAATTAATTCGTATTTTCAAAAGAATTATATCTTTTAGCAATTCTTTGTTCATTTATACTACATATACAATTTCCCTAAGGTAAGTTTTCATGAATTCTGAGTGATCAGTTAGAAAAGTCACCTTTAAAAAGTGTGTCATTCCCATTTTCCCAAGTAAATCCTTTGAAGCTGGAGGCTAGATTTTTTTTTTAAGTTTTTTTCACAGTCCTACCAGAAAATAGAACATTAAAACAATATCAGCAATATTTCAAGGCAAATAAGTGCAGTTAAACTTTTCCTCTTTAGTTTCATCTTGACCTACATAACTAATTCTTATTCCCCTGATCTCTTGAATCAGCAGTTCATCTTAAGAAACCATCTGTTTCAGCAGAAATCTGGAAGCCATGGCTCAGTCATCTCAGAACATGAGATGTCTTCTGCTTCCAGAGGCAATGCCATCTGAGCCTGAGCCTGAGCCCACGGTCCTACTTCCTAACCCAACCATCAACCTGTCACAACCTTTCCTGATAACATTCTGAGAAACTGGTCTTTTTTGTTATTTCTCCCATGAGATTTAATTTCTGATTTATAAGCTGTAGCAGGAGTTTTAAAGCAAAAACAAGAGAATAATGTTGATAACCTATTGAGATAAGACAAGATCAGAATGGAGGAAACTAGCCCTAACCGGTTTGGCTCAGTGGATAGAGCGTCGGCCTGCAGACTGAAGGGTGCCAGGTTCGATTCCGGTCAAGGGCATGTACCTTGGTTGTGGGCACATTCCCAGCAGGGGGTGTGCAGGAGGCAGCTGATTGATGTTTCTCTCTCATCGATGTTTCTAACTCTCTATCCCTCTCCCTTCCTCTCTGTAAAAAATCAGTAAAA
>NW_005362626.1:4433423-4447128 GCF_000412655.1 Myotis brandtii | reverse complement strand
AGGCAGCTGATCCATGTTTCTCTCTCATCGATGTTTCTAACTCTCTATCCCTCTCCCTTCCTCTCTGTAAAAAATCAGTAAAAAATATATATTAAAAAAAAAAGAATGGGGGAAAATAGAATTCCTTATTGTCGCATGAAACACAACCAAACTATATGGAGTCAGTTACCCTGAGGAGAAGAAGATATTAAGACCAGTGAAGGCATTTTCTAAGTTTCTCAAACTTTCATGAAGCATGTGTTAAGATTTTCAACACTTACACGTGTATTTTATTTGTAGAAACAAAATTTTCTTAAAAATCAAATCACTAACAAATACTGTGCTAGAGTATGCACATGCATTATGATGAGGATATATTTATGTCAATTATAAAATATAATATTGCTGAAACATTTGTATTAAAATTATGGCAGTGATAAAAATGAATTTCCTTGCCTTATTGAGCTAATTCAAAATACAGAAAAATAAATGTTCTACATAGCTACTTAATTTAGCATCCCTCCTTACTCACGAGTGCCATGCCTCCCAGTAACAAGTGTCTTGAGGGGGCACTACCCAGAAGCCACTTGTAAATCAGGGATTTTAGAAAGGCAATAACAACAAGCGTTATCAGAGGAGAGTTACTATTATGTCAATAGTTGGGTACAGTCATAGGTATCTCAGACAAGCAAGAGGTGCAGTCTTGTTTACATTGTTAATGTTGGCACTCTTTATCTGAAGAAAACCAGCATTATTACAAATTTTATCTGTGATTAAAGTTAGAACTTTTATTAAAAACAACTCAAGACCATGACAAAATCCAAAGCAAAAGCACAATAAGTTCATGGGTTCTTAGGAAATAAGAGTGTTCCGCTAAAAATATTTGTTTTCTGGGAAGGATACACTGATGATATGCACTGTTTCTGTCTAAGAACAATTTCCTCCTGAGTATTTCATTCCTCTTTACTATTATGTATTTTTAATTATTTACTTAATTTTTGTTATTAATTATTATGATATGCATATGCATGTTAAGTTACATAAACATGTAATATAACATTAGCTTTAACATATACTAACTTAACATACTATAACTAATATATCACATTATTCAATATATATTACTAGAGGCCTGGTGCACAACATTCGTGCACGGGGGTGGGGGGAGCTCAGCTGGGCCTGCGCCCTCTAAGCCAGTGGGCGGACATCCCCCAAGGGGTCCTTAGCGCTGCCATGGAGACAGGAGAGGCTCCTGCCACAGCTGCTGTGAGCCCAGCTTCTGGCTGAGCAGCACTCCCCCTGTGGGAGTGCACTGACCACAAGGGGCAGCTCCTGCGTTGAGCATCTGCCCCCCTAGTGGTCAGTGCATGTCATAGCGACCAATCGTTCCACTGTTTGGTCAATTTGCATATTAGCCTTTCATTATCTAGGATATTCAATATGTATTATAACTAATATATCACATTACCCTCTTATTTACAGTTTACTATGTTTTTAAAGAGACAAGAAAAATAAGCAAAATGTTGCTTTGTGACTAATTACTTTGGTTCCAAATAATAAAAGTTTAATCAATTTTTAAAAAGCCAAAATATTGTAAATTATACTTTTGTTTGAAATTTCAGAGTAACACAGTCACTGAAACAGCAGTTTTCAGAGGGAATTTACCGATTTTGCATTGTGACTAATTGCTGGAAAGGCGGTTTCTTTCACTTGAGAAGCGAAGGAAACAGGAGGAGGACTTGAGGACATCCTGGAGGAGGTCTGAACTCCTGATGACCCTGAGCTGAGCCCTAGGAAAGGGGGGTGCCTCACTTCCTCCCCTGTCCTTGGAAGGTGCATTCTACCCACTGTTCCCACAGAGGCAGCCACTTTCAAAGCTGCAGCCTGAGAGAACGAGGTGTTATTGGGATCACCTGACGGTCTATGTGACGCAATCCTGCTACGGCCTCCATATGGAGCCAAAGAAACCCCAAACACTGAATTAAAGACACATGCACCCGTACGTTCATTGCAGCGTTCTTCACAATAGGCAATGTGTGTAACATTTAAGGTTTGGCGGGTGGGTGCAGAAAGCTACCCTTCTGGGTGCTCCCAAGACAAGCTTCCCACTTCAGTTCCGTTGCTTATTAACCCTGCCACCTACCAGTCTGGAGTCTTCGTCGTCGTCTTTCTCCATCGTCTCCTTGCCCTCCCGGATGGAAGCCCCTTTTTGGAAGGAAACTACACTTGAGTTGAACAGCACAGGTTTGAACGGTGCAGGTCTGCGCATGGGCGGATTGGTTTCCAGCCAGCAGAGCTGCCCGTGTATCCCTGGGATTCGCATCGCTAGATTCCACAAACCGCGGATCAAAAACAGTATTTTGGGTTTCGCAGCTGCAGTTTCTAAGCCGTGGACTCCCAGCCACAGGTTGATAATACTGCTTTCACAAATCCGCGAATACTACAGGGCTGACTATAATTAAGTTTGGATGAGTCCAATGGTGCACGGGGATTTTTGACTGTGAGGTGCCCCTAACCTCAGTGTTGTTCAAGGGTCGGTGGTAATAAACTGCTTTATCAAGCCAGGTATCAATGTAGGTCAGAGGAGCTTAATTCTGCAACCTAATTTCAGGGAGCCAGTGGAAGGCACATGCCTCTGTGTTATCATATCCAAATTGCATGTGAGTCAGGTCAGGTGGGTGAATTCTTGGTGGGACCTCCAAGTATTCTATAAGAGAAAAAAATAGTGTAAAAATAAGAGAAATCTCTACTCGCAGGTATAATGCATGTAGAGGGGGAGTCCAATTTAAAGAGCTACTGGCATCCAGAATGTAAAAGGAAGTTGTCACCTATAATTCAAGTCATTGCATGGCGGTTGAAAATTTTGACTGGATAATGCCAGTTTCATTAAAAACCAGTCCTTACTACTTATCATGGCATATTTCAAAACAGCTTTTCAGGTACTCCTGTTACCCACACCTTCAAAAACTCGTGTTACTTGTGACACATCAGAATGCAAGGCTGTTAGAAATTTGTTTTCTGGGTTAGATAATATGCTAATATAATCCAAGTGGCTAAGACAAAGGGAAAAATTAATTTTGCTTTATCATTTTCTTAATAATGGCAATATAGTCAAATAAAGTATACAATTGAAATGTGATATAAATATTTACATGAAATAGTTTTATATCAGTGTATTATTTTAAAGTATTTTAAGTATCATAAAAGGTTAACATTTAGCTTAATATTAATGCCGAAAAGGTACTATCCATGAAAATAACTCATTTGAGTTATGAGAGGATGAACAAATACGTTTATAAAGATCTGTTTGGCTTATGACTAAATTAGCTCATGCAGGAATACTCTGAGTATTGTAAGTAACTATTCTTCTATCTGTAGATAATAAAGTCATTTTGCAATTATATTAATAAACTAAATTTACAAGTTCAAATGATAAAGAAACACAAAAATAAAACAAAACTGCACTTCTAAGCATAAATGTGGTAAATACACACACTTCACCTAATGTGATTTTTTTAGATACTGCATTATGTGCCAATCCCTCATATGTTCTCAAAAATTTTGCCACACTTAGATTTCTTAAAGATAAGCATTTTAAAAACAGATGAACTGTGATGCTGGGAGTTGGTTCTCTCTGGCTAAAATATTTCTTAAAGCAAATAAATGATTTATCTTGAAGAAATGAAGAAGTATTTCAATGCCATCTTTCTCAACAAATGAATAAATGGGTTGATTAACAAACGAAATTGTATAGGAACACTGATTTGAGCTTTTTAAGGAGGCATGATCAGTGGTATAGAAATCAGTCATTGGCAAATAATAGAAAATAGAAAGAAGTATTTCGAAGCCCATTGCATTTTGTTTATTTTATTTGATTTATCCCTCTCCCTTTTCTTCCAAGGCAGAATTGAAAAGCTCTTTTCCAATGTCAGCCAATATCAGGCATTTTGCCAGACAGGCAAAAAAAGTGAAGGTAATATCATAAAGAGTAATGACTAAATTTATTTTAGAGCCTCTGCTTCTGTAGCTTTGGAAAGACAGTGATTCATTGCCAGGGAATCAGGATAATATAATCAAAAATCCCTGTGGTACCATTTTTGACCTTTGGAGCAAACATGTGTTTGCAGAATGGAAAGCTGAGCAGGAAGCTTGTGTTCAAAACGTAGTGTAGTAATGTTTGGCGTTTCACCTGCTAGACAGTGCTCCTTACCAATATGTCAGTCTGTGGAGCAGGTGCCCTTGTAACCAAAGGTCATATTAAGAACTGAAAAATAGAATGGCTTGAAGGAAGTCATATCCAGTAGTACTAATCCTAGCTACCAAAGAATGTAGAAAATAATTCGAAAGGAAATATTTTGGGGGAAACATTTCAGAAATGGTATTCCTACTGGTAGACTTAAAGCAGAAGCTTCTAAAGCTAAAATGCTAATATATGTATGGGTTGGCTTATGACTAAATTAGCTCATGCAGGAAAACATATATATATATATATATAGTTTAAACACATAGATGATTTTATAATATTGTAGAACTAGAAAAAATGTACATCCGAGCTATGTGAATCTGGAATTGGAAAGTGAGAAACTGATGCCATCGCTTCTTTTTATCTGTCTCTGACTGTATTATCTAATGCACTCTCCTACTTCTCTCGAAACACAAATTTGCTGATGAGAGATGGAGGGAGGAAGCTAAGGAAAGAGGGAAGAGAAAAGAGAAAAACAAAACAAAACAAAAGAAGGGAAAATGGCCCAATCACTTTCTTAGAATCCGAAGTCAGATTAGCAAATACTTTGGCAGAAAAAAAAACAAACATGAGGCATGATGGAATATGAAATGACAAGATTTCCTGATGCACATAGGAATCTGTGAATCCACAATTGGAGTTTGAGTGACTTATGGATTTAACAATTCTCTTAAGAGAAGTCCATACTCCTGACTAGGGCCTACAAGGTCCTTCACCATTTATACCCTGCTAACTCTGCAACTCTAACCTCTCCTGGCTCTACTGATTTATTTACAGGTCCCATGCAAAACATCCTCCTGCCTCCCAGACTTGGCACACCCTACCTATACTTCCCCTTCTGGATGACGAAGTCCTGGCCATCTCTTCAGGCCTCCCCGTCTATAGGAGATGTTCCCTAACTCGCACTGAAAGACCTCAATGACCCTTCATCCATGGTTTTCATAGTGGATTTTACATAGCATTTAGAAAACCATGATGTATTTCATTCTTGTATCTTTATGTCTCCCTGATAAACTGAACACCCTGAATGTAAACTAGATGAGGTGTCATCTGTGTCCATATAGTGTATTAGTTTACAGCTGCTAAAAAATAACACATATATAATTATAATATAAAATGCTTAAAAGACATTGTCTAATTGGCAACTGCAAGAATCAACAATAAGTAAAATAGTAAAATAATGGTTTAAGTCTTCTCCAATACCAATGGCGATTATCTTTCAAGAAATTCCTTTTGAACAATTTGTAATTGGTTACATAAATAAGACATACAGTAAGTGTTAGATTGCTAGCAAAAAGTGATGCTTCCTCTGCCCTCTCACCGTTGGTAACATGACTTTGGAATTCTTCCCTTCGAATCTGGGCCGACTCTGTGACCTGCCTTAGCCCTAAGATGCTGATTCTGCTATTTTTCGTAAAGCCCCGCCCACATGAGAAGCAAGCTGGGCTGACCTCCTGAACCTGAGGGACCATGTGGAGCTGGGCACAGTCAAATAGACCCAGCCTAGGTCTCCCAGACCAGCTAGATCCCAGAAAACCAACACAGAAGCATGACAACTCAGCCCAATCATAAGACCATCACAGCAATATACCGGTAAATACATATGAAATAATAACTTTTTACTGTTTGGGGCCTCTAAGTTTGGGGGGTAGTTAATTATTCAACAATATAGTTAACTGACACAAAACAAAAACATAATTTTAAAAGAAGAAAAATATCCCCTTACCTTAGAATAGGGAGCAGACAAATGCAGCTAAGATCAAAATGATAAATATTTAAATATTTTACATAGAATAACAGATAAATGAATCAGTACAAACCAGTATCTAAACTAGGTTAAATATTGTATTACAATTATCCTTTTTCATAGGAACATTTTTGTCAGATTACTTTGCGAAAAAGTTATCACTAGCTCAGGTTTTTATATTCACATAAAATAATAGTGTCATAATAAAATAATTGCATTCATAAGAACATAAATATTTATATCAATTCCTATTACTATATTGCTGTCTGGAATCTAATATTCTTGTAAGTTATATATTTAGACTAACAAAAAAGTGATTGAAAATACGTCCTTCTTATTTGATTGCCTAGCTTTGCCATCACTAAGATGGAGAAACCGAAACATTAATTTCATTCTACTTCATTCCATTTTTTCTTTTTAATCTCTTGGATGAATGACTGATTTTTATCAATATCATGATTTATTAAGCTATTTCATTATCTGGAGTATTTATATAAAGATTAATAATCTTTCTATTAAATAACTACTGTCTATCAATAAAGGTTTGGAAAAATATATATCTTGTAGGTAAATGTCACCATACATATAATGAAGAACATAGTTCCATTTGAATCATGCTTTTTATCTCACAGACCAAAAAAATCACATTTACCTTATTCTGTATGGGGATTTCAATATTGATTTGATTAATTTTGTGCATAAGTCTTCATGTTTTTAAAATGAATCATGATGCATCTTTTCTTCTTTGTCCTAAAGAGTCAGGAGAGTAATTCAAGGGCCTTACCAAAGTTTTAAGATTAAGGGTTTTAAAGTCTAAGGACTTCAAACTAGATATTTGTGCTTAATAAATGTGTAGTTTATACACATTGAAAAATTCAGAGCCATGTATGAAAGAAAAATGTGGAAATGTAGAAAATTTTACAATGCACTTAATTTATTCTCAAGGCTTCAATCACAGGATCATAGAGCATATTGCTGAAGACTATAATAATATCACATATATGTTGAATCTAAAAAAGCCAAACTTGTACAAACAGAGAGTAGAATGGTGGCTACCAAGGGCTGGGAGATAGGAACTAGAGGGAAACTTACAGACAATTTGGTACATATTCCTAATATCTCAGGTGAGCAGCCGGAGTCCAGGAAATCACCTGAGCTCTAAAAGGCCACACAGTGAGCAGTTGGAAATAGCATTCATATCACCCACTGAAAACACAAGACCAGAGTTCTATTTTTGAGTGTGTTTTTTTCTGCACAATTTATTGTTTAATTAAATACTATATCAGTCATCTTCCCCCCAAAGAGTATATAAACAATATACTGCCTACGGAATGTATTCTATCCACTTAGGTAAAAATTAAGAAGGTTCCTTGCTATGTACATCCATTTTTACCACTATCTTACTGTTTCCCTCAATAAGTATTATTAGTCTCTTAAGTTTCACTAGCAGAATTAACCTGCTGAAATGTCGTTCTTCTCTAAATGCCTAAATCATTATATTAACACAGTAGTGATTGGCCAGTATAAATCTAAATAATAAAATTTTGTGTTAATAATTAAAGTCTTTCTGAGAAATCTATTTTTACTTAAACTTTTAGAGAGAAAGCAGTAATTGAGGCATTATATTTCCTGTCAGCACTTTGAAAGCTGACTTATGGCCCACACTTATTTTAGGCTTGGGGGCTGAGATAATGTTCATTTAAATATAAAAAGTTTGCAATGCTTCACCATAAAGTTGCAATATATAAGCTTTCAAGAGCCAGACAATACTCCTCTGTGGTAACAGAATAACTGCCTGAGAAAAAATTCTGGATTAGTCATTGCTTTGAATCTTTCATTTTCTTGAGCACTAAGCCACATTTTATAAGACTAAAAGGCATTTCAAACAATGAAAATGCTGTTGACTGCCATGCTTACTAATTTTGTTTCTCTATAAAATCGTAACAATTAAAAAAGTCATTTTTATTTTTTACTTTTTCTTTTCTCTTCGTTTTGTTACTGCTTTTGATAGGTAGGGAGAAAAAGAAATAAAAATAATTGTTTTCCTTTTTCCCAGTAATCCAAAGAAATTCATGAGACATTCCATGAACAGAATTTATGCCATAATTTTAATGAAATTACAGCCGTAGCTAGGTGATTGTCAGTTGTATTTTAAATAAAGCAACTCCTGTATTTATGGCCTTTGGGGCATCTGTGTGTATATCACTTGAATATGGCTCAACCAACTTTCCCCAAAGTAAACAGACCCATGACACCAGCACCCAGGTCAAGAAATGAAAAATTATCATAATACCAGACACACACCTACACTTCTGGGCATTACTCCTACCCACAAGGCAACAATTATCCTAACTTCTAGACCCTAAGTACCTTTTGCATGTTTTTTGCCTTCTCATAAATGGCGTATGATAGGTTCACTTTTATGCTTAGCTGCTTTTGTTCAATATTAAGTTTAAAATATTTATCTATCTGGGTGTATATAGTTGCAGTACATTCTCATTGCTATTTAGTATTTTAATTATGCATCTATCTTGGTGTATATAGTTGCAGTACATTCCCATTGCTAATTAGTATTTTAATTATGCAAGCTTTAAAGAGTTGAAAAATCAATATAGTTTATATATAATACATATATTTTGTTCTATATGTGTATATTCTATGACAATAATGATATCTGCCAATTGACAAGTTTTTAAAATAAAAATAATTATTGCATTTTCCAATATTTTAAAATGTTGGCACTATTTTAAAACAGTGCCACTGTTTTCCTATAATGTTTTCCCTTTGCCTTTTGATTTGCTAAGGAGAAATACGGAAGAAATGTAGCAAGAAAGGAAAAGTAGAAAATATAGGTTACCATCTCCACAGTAAATATTAAAATTGCTCTATCCAAAATAGTTACATTTCAAATATGTAAGTTGGTTTGCATTACATCTATGTTCTTCAATATAATGAGATTTTATATTTTACGTTTGCATGATGCTTGAGATAATAGGTTTTCCCCCCATTTATATTCCATGTAACTTAGAAAGAGCAGTTATATGACTATCTCTTGTACAATACTGTGGTGGAATATTTTAAAAAATAAATATCATCTACAAAATAAGACTTACTATCACAATTATGATCTTAAGGAAAACCGTTTTGGGACCTGAATATGAGGAAGGCAGGTCTGGAGAAGTAAGAGGAGCAATTAATCAAATATGAAGGATGCAATAGTCCTGTTTTCACAATACCTTTCATTCTTTTTCTCCCTTTTGAAAATGTCCATTTCACATCCTGGCTTTTCACATCCCCTGCTTCTCCCTCACGATCACCTACATATGACTTTGAGGTTGAATTTGAACATGATATAGGCAGAACGTGATCATTAAGTTAGGCAGTTATAGACAACACCTTTCAGGAGGATCTTCAAACTCAAAGATATATTTCTCTCTGATAACTGTCTGTAGACTATATGTCATTTACGGCATTTCCTTAGCTGGTAGTGGAGAGCCACATCCACTTCTGGGAGGGCTAGTGCTGGCCACAGGGAGATCCACAGAAGTGGGAAGTCTTTCTTAGAGGAGTGAACTCTCAAACCAGATGGTTCGGTTGCCAACATCTGAGAGTCTAGGGAAGTGGTATGATTCAGTTATGGGGAATGAGAACCAAGGGTCCTTCTACAGGCCATGCAAATTTGTGAGAAAGTCAGGGCCCATGTTCTAAAGGGCATTATGCGGGAACAAAAGGAAATGATTTAGGTAATAGGGGCAAAAGTCACACATTCACTATTTTAAAAGCAGGGAATTGGCAAAGGTTAGAATTCTAACACTCAGCTGCTGGTGGATGGATAGTCAAAGTTTCAACATTAGAAATTCTGATTTTAATCTGAATTATTCAGTGCTTAGTCTAGGATTTCTCATTCTTCTGCTGACTTGGGATACAATTGGCCTTGGACCTACAGTTCTGCTGAAGGGAGACTTAGAGGATTTGACAGCCAACATTGGACAGATACAAGCCTAACTGTTCTTTCTCCACCTTCCTCTTTACAAAATTAGAAGGCTTATTAAGATCCTCCTGTCTCTAAGGTGTTTTCTTGGTTTGCCATCCTCAATTTTTTCCCATCTTTTTAACATTCCCCCCCCCCACAATCTTTGTAGAGGTTACCATTTCTTAAATTCATCCCAATGATCTGATTCTGAAAATTCAGACTCATTGAAATAGCAGAATTAATCTAGCTATAAAAACAGACAGAGGTCAATAGTATCTAAGGCCAAAGGAAAAAGTGAGGGAGACTGTGATGAGAAAATTATGCCCAACCTCACCTTTTTATTTCCCTTGGCTTTGGTTTTTATTGGATGCCATATTTCTGGGGGAACCATTTGCATTTGCTGCAGGTAAATGCTTACGTTCAGAATTTATTGAGACAGGCAGCAGAAGGCCAAGGTATAGGCCAAGGGTAACTAAAACAGGGAAAGAGCATTGGGGAATGATGTATATGAATATAAACTTTGTGGATTAGACAAGCGTTGGCATAAGGAGTGAGAAGCATTTACAGAAAAATATAACAGACGCGCTTTTAAACAGATAGAACAAAGGAAAGGACTGACCCAGTTTTTGGTTGTTCTTTTGGGGGGGGGGGCGTTATTTTCATTTTCTTCATTCCTAAAGCTGTTCTGAGTTGCTACCAATAACTTCAAAAAAAAAGAAGGTCCTTAAAATTGTAATGCATTGCATGTAGAAAGAATTTTTGTTATAGTCATCTAACAAGTTTTAAGGGGGGGATTTAATTTATACTTAATATAAATCCAGTCTCTGGATCAAACTCTTAGGCAACACGTATGTCATTTACCCATTAGTATGATACCATTTCCCCCAATATAAATGCTCAATGATATTTTCCATTTGCAAACCTATGGGTTTAACTGAACACAAATATTCTTATGAAAAATGAATAAAAGAAAAGAAAAAGCTATGAACTAAACATATTTTACACAGCTTCCTTTATAACAGGTATATTCTGTTAGCACAGATTAACTATATCCTCTCCTGAATAAGGGAGTTACTACAGAGGTCACCAGACAGGGTCAAAACAGAACTAGGGAAAAACTCAAATGTCTTCTTCTCAATGAGGCTTACACTGACCATCCCATTTATAAATAGTACCTCCCATGCCTCTTGTCCTCTATTTCCCTTGGCACATATCCCTTTTGATTCACTATATGTTTTTCTTGTTTATTTTGCTTATTGTATTTTTCCTATCTTTCCAAGGTAGAATGCAATGCACTGGATCAAGTTATTTTTCTTGGGTCAGTAGCATACCCCCAAAAACTATAGAAGTTGAATAAATGGATGAACAGTTTAATTAAAATAGAAATTGTGGAGCCTGGCTCCGGGCAAGCAGCCTGTATAATGATTATTCTGCTTCACCTCTGAATCCAGTACTGAAGGTAACACGTGAGAGTTAACCCTTTTGGGTGAGGATAAGAGTGAGGATGTGTCCCTGCTAGTGGATTATTTTAGGGAGCCTTCTCTCGAGCTATTTTTAAAAAATATATTTTTTATTGATTTCAGAGAGGGAGGGATAGGGAGAGATAAATAGAAACATCAATGATGAGAGAGAATCATTGATTGGCCACCTCCTGCATACCCCACACTGGGGATCAAGCCCATAACCCAGGCATGTGCTCTGACCGGGAATCGAACAATGAATGACCTTCTAGTTCATAAATCAATGCTCAACCACTGAGCTACGCAGGCCGGGCTTATCTAGAGGTATTTAATCTTGCTGCCTTGCAAACAAGAGTTCAAACATATCTGAGGACCATGATAGCCATCTGAGAATTACATTTTTCCTCTCTAAAAAGCCTCTGCCTTCTCACAATACAGCCTGAGGTTTGCCTGTGAAGAATAGACCTGCCTTGGTAGCACATGAGGGCCTAGGCCACTGCCTGACTAGACACAGAAGGGGACACAGCTCAAGGATGTCCTGAGAGCAGTGCTCTTGCAATAGAGGAAACCTCTACTCACTGGTGCCTGGCCAACCCAATTTCTAAGCAAGGATGAATATTGAAAAAAATAGGAAGAAAAGAGATGCAGAAAGTAGAGAAACATACGTTTTATAGATGTTCAGTTTTCCACATAAGGCTTCTAAAATTGTTTTATCAATTATACATGCATTGGTAGACCTGAAAAGGTGAAATAATACATATTTGCCACCAAAAGACATAAAGGATATCAAGGTTATGCATAACAATGTAATTATTTGATATTCTCTTACATTTGCAAACTGTTACAATAATTTTCACTGGCAATAAAAATTCTCTCACATTCCAGAGTCAGATATAATTATAATAACTGCCATCAAATGTTAGCATTGTACCTTGGCAATTACAAAGAACTCCCTAGTATATTGCTGCATTCAAATTTAAGGGAGAAATTGACTGTGAACTTTGAACCAATTTTAAAGCAATAAATCATTTATCTTTTTTTTTCTTAAAATAAAGGATATCCATGGGAGTAGATGGGTTGCCCCAGTGTTCAGTGCAGTAGTAACTTTATAAACTCAACTATTACAGTAATTTCAAAGTTAAAGAGATTTACCCTTCACCTTGAAAGATTTATTAGATATACTAGCATCAGATCCCATCTCAATTCTACTCCAGAAGTGCCTATATTTCAATTTGTGAACTGTTTTAGCGATCTTTGGTTGACTACACACATGATGTGGAGGACTGTGTATTGCATATAAAGTATTCATTTCTACCAGTTTCCACTATGATTGCTATTTCAAGTAATTACTTCTATTAAAAAAGATTTCATATATTCTCTTTCTATTCCATTTTTATAACATGGATGCAGCATTACTTACTTTGTATTCCAGGAAGACATTCCGTTTTCCCAAGGGTTTCTATGTTTCCTCCCACTTACATTGCAACCATATTGAGGACTTCAACAATTCATCAGGACTCTGACACCTTGCCAATCTGTCAGGAAAGGCAGCCGTTTTTTAATCAGCAAAGTGTGAGGGAAAGGAGAAAGAGAGAGGGAGGGTGAGAGAGAGTGAGGAAGGGTGAGAGAGAAAGATTTACTTTTTTAAAACAATTTCTTTCAGTCACTCCAGAATTTACAGATTATATAAGAAATTATATGTGAAATCTAATGAACAAAATAAACTGATGAATAAAATAGAACCAGAGACATGAAAACATGGAACAGATGGAGGAATCTCGGGTGCGGTGTGGGGGGGGGTGGTGGGGAGTAGGGCGGGAAGAGATTAACCAAAGAACTTATATGCATATATGCATTGCCCATGGCTGCAGACAATAGGATGGTGAAAGCCTGGGGTGGGTGGGAACTGGGTGGAGGGAGGCACTGGGGAGAAAAAAGAGGGACATCTGTAATACTCTCAACAGTAAAGATTAAAAAAACAAAGCTTTTATGAATTTGAAAGAAAAAGAAATACATTAGTCTAATAACTAACATGATATTGAAATAAATGAGGTTGCAATTTGTACACTAAGGATTTTCAGTGCTAATGTGAAGGAAAGGACTTAATTTTGTATTCATGACCATGAAATATGGCTACATAAAAGGTATTTTTATGGTATAATTGTTTCTCTAAAATTAAAAAGGTATCTAGCTTATCCTATATAATAAAAGGCTAATATGCAAATTGTCCCCTCAACCTGAGTTCCACCAGAAGTTTGACCAGGGGGTGGGGCCGGCCTGCCAACCACTTGCATCCCTGCCCC